>NW_026851126.1:0-4050 GCF_030913465.1 Colletotrichum navitas
TAAGTAGATAGAAGAAGAGATAAGGAAATTAGTAGATAGAAGGATATATATATATTTATTATTAGGGATTAATATATAGGCATAAGGAATTAATACATAGGCATAAGCCTTATATAGGCATAAGATGTACACTCTCTAATTAGTCTAAAAAACAAATGTTAGTGCAACTAAATTCTACTAGACCTACATAAGGTAGCCCTCCTTTTCCTATCCCTCCTTATAATATCCCTCTTTATAATAAGGTTAATTTATTTAACCTTAGGTTTATCTATAGTATTTACTTACTATAGCTTTATAACGCGTTCTATAGCGTAAAATATAACTATTTTACCCTCCTACTATAGGTTATATCTTAAGAGAGCAACTAGTAATTAATTATAACTTACTACTATTATCTAGTTATCTACTATTATCTTCTTCCTCTAAAAGTAGCTGTCCTAGCGTTAGCTAGTTCTATAGAGCTAGTAATCCTAAGGGGCAGCATAACCTTGTAGCTAAGCTCCTATTAAGCTTACTACAAGACATATAACCTCTTTTATACTATAAACTATATTACCCTAGTATAAAGCTAACACTTTACTTTACTTACTATTTCTCTAAAGGGATAATAAAAACTTAGTAGACTATTCTCTCTTAACTTTCTCTAGAGTATAACCTTTTACCTCTTTATAAGTAGTCTTAATAACCTCTTTATCTTACTATATAGTAGTTTAATAGTACTTTTAACCTTGTTTAATAGGTTATTAAGACTAATTAGTAGCTAATAATAGTACTCTTTTAATAATGAGAGTATATTTATTAATAGTAAAAATAATAGGGTTCTTAAGCTAATCTACTACCTTATTTACTACCTTAATAATAACTCTCCCCTTAAAGTAAAGCCTCTTTCTAAACTATAGCCTCTTACTACACCTAAAGCAATAGATCCTCCTTTTCTCCTATAAGTAAAATCCTAAATCTACTAATTCCTAGTAATCTAGAATAAACCTTTAATGCCCTTTTTAATTAAGTTAATACCTTTATAAAGGCTAATAGATTTAGTATTATAAAGTAGTATAAATATTAGCACTATAGCTAAGTTATATAATACACTATCTAATATAATTAGTTTAGTAAGCCTAGGCCTATAGAGGGTACTAGTATTTAATAGTATAAGTCCTAAAAGAATAGCTATAAATAGTAGGTAATTATAGAAACTCTTTAAGAGAGGTAATAGCTATTATATTATTATTTAGACTCTTAGTATAGTTAGTATAACTATAGTCTTAGCCTTAAGGCATCTATATATCCTTCTTATTATAAGGTAACCTAGCCTATAATAGATACTATTAATATAATAAGCTAATAAGTTAGTATCTAGGTATATAATATATACACTATTATTTAAGAGTAGTTCCTAGATTCCTTATTTACTTAGTAAGATATCTATAACACTAGAGCTTATATAAACTAAGAGAAGCTAGATAAGTATTTACTTACTATAGCTTTACTTAAGCTATTTAATAAGTAAGATATCCTATATATAGTAAAGTAGGTAAAGGATAAGCTAGACTAACTTATTAGCCTTATCTAGACCTTTTTTTACTGTCTTTAAATATAGAAGTAATTCCCTAAAGTAATTAGTTTTAATAATACCTATAACACTAATTACTTTAAACTTTTACTCTTCTAGGCTACTAGATAAACCTACCTTAGGTCTATTTATAATACTATATTTAGCCTTATTAATAACAAGAGGCTAAAGGGTTTCTAGTTTCTTTTAGTAAGTATTTACTAACTTATAAACTAACACTTAGTCTATTACCTTACTATTATTATTATAGACTATAATAAATAGATAAAGGCTACACTAAATAAGTAGTTCTTTAGTATCTAGTAATAACTCTATATCTACTATATTAATTCTAATGTTATACTTAAGGCTAAGTAGAAGTAGCTTAAGGACTATACCTATAGTAGTAACAGTAGTAGGTCTAATAATAAGGCCTATTAGCTAATAATATAAGTAATAGCCTAGCTTAGTAATAAGGACTAGGCCTATGTTACTACACTAGTAGATAAGCCTCCTCCTTATATATATTATAAGGTCCTAATAATATAGAAGCTTATTATTTTTACTAAGACTAAGTACGCCTTTAAGAAAGCTTAGACTAAGCTTTATAAAAAGTTTATTAACTAACGCCTAATCCTCTAGTACCTATATATAATATACTTACCCTTAAGGGTATAGTAGGCTTACTACTTTATCTAAAAATACTAGAACTTTAGTGTTTATATTACCTCTAGTATAGAATTAAGTAATAATAATATTAAAGGTTATCTCTTAAATAGTCTTAGTTACCTATATTAACTTATTAATATTATATAAGATATAATTAGTAACTAAGAGCTATACTTTAGGTAAGTATATATAAAAGATAAAGTCCTTTAACGCTAGGAGTATATAGGTCTTTACCTTAAGCTTTTTAGTAAACTTTATATACTACTTTCCTTAAATTGTCTAGTATTAATTAGAAAGTAATACTAGCTAGTAAAAAAGGTAATACCTTTTAGTAAAAGACTATTCCTAGACCTTATTAAAGAATATAGTCTAGACTATACTATTTTAACTAAGCTTAGTATCCTATGCTATTACAAGATCTTTACTAAAATACTTGATTTAATAGCTTTTAGTAAGTAAGAGGTATACCCCTAGTAGTATCTTTAAGAGATATCTTCTTTTAATTTATACTACTAGATCCTTAATCTAAAGATTATAGTATCCTTTTGCAGTAGGCTAAAGAATATAGTATAGCCTGTCTTATTATAACTATCTTTACTAGAAGAAGGCTACTTAACTAGTTAAACCTATACCCTTAGTAGAAGCTAAAGTATAAAGGGTAAAAAGTAAGGTTATTTACCTAGAAGTAGAAATAAGTTAATATTAGCTAGGTCTATATAGGAGGGGAGTTAACTAAGTTAAAGCTAGATTTTAACCTTATCTTAGTAATAAACAAGAAGCTAGTCTAGTGTTCTTAGTAGTAAAAGGACAACAGGGAATTATATAAATAGATAGCTACTTTAGCCTAGTGTTTAAAGGATATAAAGTTAGTAAGAAATAGTTAGTAGTAATAATAAATCCTTATAGCTATATTATAAGAAAGTAGCTAAGTAGTAGGTATTTTAAATATAAAAAGGGTTACTTTTCTTAAGGTAAATAGGAAATAGGTGTAGCAAGAGGGCTAACCTTTATAGCTATAAAAAGTAGGCCTAGTAAGAGGGGTAACCTTTATAGCTATAGGAAGTAGGCTTAATAGGGGGGCACTTTTTATAGCTATAAAGTAGGCTTAATAGAGGGGCTATTTTTATAGCTATAGGAAGTAGGCCTAGTAAGAGGGGTAACCTTTATAGCTATAGGAAGTAGGCTTTATAAGGGGGCACTTTTTATAGCTATAAAGTAGGCTTAATAAGGGGGCTGTTTTTATAGCTATAAAGATAGTGCTTCTTATAAAGGCTATTTTTATAGCTATAAAAAGAACCTCCTTATAGAGCCTATTTCCTATAGCTATATAGGTTAATTAGTTAATAGTAGAAAATAATAGTAGAATAGTAGTGTTAGTGTAATTGCTTTTACTGCCTTTATAAAGATATACTTTTTTTTTAAACTAATTAGAGGAATAGAAACCTTATGCCTATATAAGACTTATGCCTATGTATTAATTCCTTATGCCTATATATTAATTCCCTTATTATTATTAGAAGACTTAGAGAATAAAACTACTTCTAGTGGTTTCTTCTCTTTTATATATAATAAATAACACTTACTAGATCCTTCTATAATAGTATATATTAACCCTATATTATATATATATTAACCCTTTTGTTATATAGGATATTATTAACTAACACTGCCTTCTAGAATAATATTACTTATTAATCTAACCTTTGCTCCTAAATATAGATACTTATAGTAGAATCTACTAAGTAAGGTAATATTTAAAGAACATAGATTATAGTACTATAGATAAAAGAAATAAGCTACTTTTAACTATATAAATTACCCCTTAAATA
>NW_026851127.1:0-4019 GCF_030913465.1 Colletotrichum navitas
TTTTATTATATAATATATTAGTATAGGTTATAGACTAAGTTTAGTAGAATATAATAATAAAAACTATTAAAGTAGTTACTTTAAAGTCTTAATAATTACTATTTTCTTTACTATTTATTAAATATTATATTAAAGTATAATTAAATATAGAAAGTAATAGTTACTTATTATAATATCTTTATCTTATATTATAGTATTATATTATATAGTAGAAGAATAAAATATATTAAAAGTATTAATATTTTATTATTCTTCTATATTCTTTTAGAAAGAAAGACTATATCTAGAGAAAAACCTTATTACTACTTAGTAATAAGTATAACTTACTAATAATATAGTAGTATCTATAAGTATAATAAAACCTAAAGAATTAAAAAGTAAAAAGCTATAAATCTTAAGATCTTAAATATTAATAATTATAGTATTGATAATTTAAACTACTTAACTAAGTATAATTAAATAGTGTTATTAGATATAAAAATTATATATTATACTTATAAGTTATAGCTTATAAGTTATACTTTATAAAGTATATAATCTAGAGTATAATATAAGTTATATATAGTTATATTATATATAATATACTACTAATCTACTATAAATAAGTTATACTAAAGTTCTTTATAAAATTAAAGTTATTATTTTATAAAGTTATATAGCTTATAACTATAGTATATATCTATTAGTTATATAAAGTATATTATAATATATAAATACTTAATATAATATACTAATTAAAGAAAGAAGTACTTAGAAAAAAAGTCTTATAGTTATATATAGTATATAACACTTAAGAGAATTAATATATATATTAAGTATTAATTATATAAATATTAATTAAGTTTATAATAATAATATATATAATTATACTATATAAATAACCTATAAAATTATTATTATCTTTATATAACTATAGACTATATAGTTATTTACTATACTTATAAAAAATAAACTTATATATAAATATAAACTATAACTTATATAAGTACACTTTTATATTTATACGTTTATTTTTATACTTTTATACTTATTATTCCTAGTTATTAACTATAGTTATACTTTATAGTTATACTTTATAGTTATAGTTTATAGTTATAGACTATAGTTATATTTTATAGTTATTATTTATTAAACTTTATAAGTATACTTTATAGTTATATTATATAGTTATAGTTTATATAAATAGTTTATAGGTATAGTATATAGCTATATTTTCTAGAAATAGCTTATACTAATAGTTATAGTATATATTTATATTCTATAGTTATAATATATAATTAATATACTTTTTTATAAGGTATTTACTTATAGTAAGACAAGTATATATACTCTTTAGAGTAGTAAAAAATATTCTATTTTTACTTTTTTCTTAATTATTATTTTGATTTTTACTTCTACTTATATTTTACTTAATATATAAGACTATATACTATATTAGTTATAATAAACTATATTAATACTACTATTATTAGTTATTTTATAGTTAGTTATAATTTAGTTATTTATTATATTATAAGTTATTTTAAAGTTACTTATTATATAGTTAGTTATATTATTAACAGTTATATTATAGTTAGTTATTAAATAGCTAGTTATACTTTAGTTAGATATTATAAAGTAAGTTATAATATAACTAGTTATTATATAAATAGTTATTTATAATAACTTTAGTATAGTTAAATATATTAATAAATTATACTTATTATACTATATATTAATAAATTTAGTATTATGTTATATTTATTAGTAATATAGTGCTTAATAGTTATTACTAAATCTTAGTTTTTAAGTATATAATATTTTAAGTAAAATATATAAATAATACTATTGTTAAATAGGCTTTGTATATACATATACTTAGTAAAACGTAGGGGTAAATTAACTTCTTATTAGGTAACTAAACAGGTCTACTCTACTATTGTTATATAAAGTAGTTATATACTGCTTAAGTATGACTTAAGTTATTCTAGCTAACTAAAAGGTATAATCCCCTCTTGATATAACTAAGGGCTAAATAACTAGTCTGTGCCCTTTGACCTTAAATTATAAACTATTTATAGTTAACTAACTAGGTGTTATATAATTATTAGTATTAATATTTTAACACTTACCTTTCTTCTTTTATAATTATATATACCTTTACGTTAACTAATTAAATAGTCTTAATTAGTTCCTATAATAACTTTACTTTTAATAGCCTACTATTATATATAAAGTTATCTAAATAAAAATAAACTCTAAATATGCCCTTTCTAAGAGTAAATATAAGGTAATACTTACTAAGCTAATTAAATCTATTCTTTTATATATACCTCTCTATTTAGTTGTTTTTAAATAGTTACTTACTTATATAATAAGTTTTTACTTTACTTTTGCTTCTTCCTTTGCTTTATATTTATATACTTTTCTTCTCTTTATATAATTAGTAGCCTTAACTCCTCTTATATAAATACCTTTTACTTTCTACCTTTTTTTTCCTTTTTTTCTTTTTTCTTCCTTATACTTTTTTAATAATAATAAATAATATATAAAACCTTACTAGTATAGTAACCTTACTACTTTTTCTTTTTATCTCTCTTATATATTAATTAATTAATAACTTTTTCTTCTCTCTTTTTAACTTATTAATTATTTATTACTTTATATATATCTTCTTCTCCCTATTATTATTAACTTTACTAATTTATAATAGATCCTTCTTGTATATTATAATAGCCTAGCTTAGACCTTAGCCTTTAGTTATTAGTTCCCTTAGGGTTTAATAGGACTAGAATAGTGTAACCTAGCTTTATATCCTAATAGGTAACGCCTAAAACTACACTTTTCTCCTAGCTCTTGCTATTAATATATAAGGTTCCTTTTTCCTTATTATAGTTTATATATACTAACTTTTATTAAACCTTTAGGACAAAGAGTAAAAGGTTATTAATATACCTTTATATAATATTACTATTTATCTTAACACTAATACTTTTATCTAAGAGTTTATTACTAAAGTAATTTAATATAAAGGCTACTTTTATATAATACTTATTTAGTCTTATAGCTAACTTATATAGGCTTACCTCTAAAAGTGTATAAATAATATACTTTACTACTTTACTAAATACTATTACCTAAATAACTATTAAAGAAAAGTATATAGTAAGTATATCTAGATAAGCTATAAAGCTTAATATAGCTATTATAGCTAAAGAGAGGTCTCTTTAGGTAATAATAGTAGTAATTTTAGTAATAGTAGTAATAGCTAAGGTAACTATAAGAAACTATTAGTTTTTAAGGGCTAAAACCCTTGTACACTAGAGAAGTGTTTAAGAAAAGGGGTTAAAGAGAAGGGCTTTTTCTTTAGCTCTAGTGCTAAGCCTCTAATTCTTAATTAGGATTAGATCTAAGGTATATTTTTCTCTATATAAGCTAAGTAATAGGTAAGTATAAAAGGTTTATATACTCTTTATAACCTAGTAAGAATATATTTTCTTGTGTAGTAAATTTATATACTCTAGTTATAGTTAAGGTCTTTAGTCTAGTTAGGTTTAGAATATATATTTAGGGTTTTAGAGTTAAATAATACCCTTTTTATAGTATAAGGGTAAATACCTTATATAAATTAATTATTAATTAGTCTTCTTAATTTATTTAATATATACTTTAATTTAGATCTTTAGTGTATTTATACTAACTAGCTTTTAAGGCTAAAGTTTAGTAATTTCTTAGTAAGTATATCTACTAGGTTATCTCTTTTATTAATTTATCTAACTTTTAAGATCTTTTTCTTTTTATATAATTTATATAGGCTTATAATATTAATTATAAGTTACTTTTTATCTATTATTCTTAATTATATAAGATATTTATATAGTAACTAAGAGTCTAAATAGATAGTTACTAGAATCCTTAGGATATTAAGTATACAAAGGATCTTATTAAGTGTTATACTTAAGTAATCTTACTATTAAAACCTATTATTATACTATAGAGCTTACTTATAAGTATACTCTATATAACTCTTTATACTTAGT
>NW_026851128.1:0-3925 GCF_030913465.1 Colletotrichum navitas
ATAACTATTTAATAAAATAATAAGTTAAAATATATAAGTAAAATATTCTAAAAATATATATAGTATATATATCTATATACTAACTATATACTAGGCTTATTTTCTAGAACACCTTCCTCTTTTCTACTTAGACTAACGTATATAGGATGCATAAGACCTCTTAGACTTATAAGAAGTCTTATAAAAAGAACAAGTATACTTCTTTAATACCCCCTATAATAACTAATTAATATATATATATATATAAATACTATAATAATTATTACTTACTAACTAAGGTATGAAAGAAGGCTAAAAGCTTTCTTCTAGAGCTAAAAGGTAGGTAGAAGGGGTTAAAGTATCTTCTCAGGAGGTAAAAGAAAATAAAATATCTTCTAGATACTCTATAAATTCAGAGAAAAGGTTAATGGGGGCAAGAGTAGTATTATTAGAAAGCCCTTAAGAAGGAGAATCTAGTAGTACCTCTATAAGAGAGATATAACTAGGAGGGGCTTAAGAAAGACCTTAAGGGGAGTACTAAGCTATTATTTAAATAATAACTTGTTAAGCAGTAAGGTCTATTACTAGTAAACTAGCTAAAGGAGTAAAAGAATCTATTATATCTAATATATAGAAAAAGGTATAATTTCTTATTCTAAGGACTATCTAAAATAAAAGGAGGATTTAAGTAGTATATATAGATATTCTTCTTCTTCTTCTTCTTCTTCTTCTTCTTCTTCTTCTTCTTCTTCTTCTTCTTCTTCTTCTTCTTTTTCTTCTTCTTCTTCTTCTTCTTCTTCTTCTTCTTCTTCTTCTTCTTCTTCTTCTTCTTCTTCTTCTTCTTCTTCTTCTTCTTCTTCTTCTTCTTCTTCTTCTTCTTCTTCTTCTTCTTCTTCTTCTTCTTCTTCTTCTTCTTCTTCTTCTTCTTTTCTTAGAATTCTTAGAAATAAAAGAGGATAAATATTTACCCTTAGTTTAGGTAAAAAACCTGATTTTTTCTAGTTCTAATATAGGTCTTTATATATTACTACCTTGTATATATAGTAAGGTAAGAGTATATAAGTAAAAAGAAAGTACAAAAACAATAGTAAGGTAGAAGTATATAAATAAGAAGAAAGTATAAAAATAATAGTAAGATAGAAGTGTATAAGTAAGAAGAAAGTATAAAAATAATAGTAAGGTAAAAGTGCATAAGTAAGAAAAAAGTATAAAAACACTAGGATTTTATAAGCCTTTCCTATTTAAGTAAGTAACTTATTAGCCCTACTAATTACTACTTTAGGAAATATATAAGTTTTATAATAATTATAAGATTTTAAGTTTTTTTATCTTTTTTTTAAAAATAATATATATAATATAAAGTTAAAGTTAATATATATAGTAATACTAAAATAATAATAATATTTTAGTAAAGTATAGTACTTTTTTATATTAAGACTTATACTCTATATTTACTTTAAATATCTTATAATATAATATTCTAAATATTAATATATTATAATATACTTTATATAGCTTATAACTATATAGTATAGTTATAAGCTATATAATTCTATAAGGTTATAAGTTATAAGTTATAAAAAGATTAAGTAAAAGTAGTTTATAGTAGTATAGTATATATAATAAAACTATATATATAACTATATAGTATAGTTATAAATTATATAATTTTATAAGGTTAGACCTTAAAAGTTATAAAAAACTAAAGTATAATTAGTTTATAGTAGAGAATATATAATATAACTATACATAGTTTATATTATACTTTAGATTATATACTTTATAAAGTTACTTCCTAGAATTATTCTATAAAGTAAAACTTATAAGAAATATATATAATATTTATATATAATAATACTATATAATAATACTTAGTAAAGTAGTTTTAAGGTATAAATATCTTAATATCTAAGTTCTTAAGATTTATATCTTTTTATTTTTTAATATCTTATTATATTATTAAGTATTACCTTATTATCTATAGATTATATTTATTAGTTATTATTCTAAGTATAGTCCTTTATAGGTAACCTTTTTCTTAAGCTATAATATATTTATAATTAATAAAATACTAAATATATTCTAAATAGTAAGTACTTTAATATTTAAGAAGAATATAATTAGTTTATTTCTTTTAGCTAACTTTACTTACTTAGATAGAATCCTCTTTACCTCTTAGTATATTTTATTATTAGAAATACCTAGACTTTAATAATAAAGTTAACTACTATAATACCTTAAATCTTATAGTAAATAATAATACTAGTAGTAGTGTTATAGATATAGTTAACTTAATAAAAGATTCTAGTAGTTATATTTCTTCTATTTATAATATATTATTAGAAGACTTAGAAGAAGAAGAAACTAAACAACAAGATTTATAAGACTAATAGAATATTAATACTTTAGAGATATTTAATCCTTATACTATACTACAAAATATTATAATACAAGATAAAGATAGTATTATAAGTAATTCTTTAAAGCTACTATTATTTAAAGTATTTAATAATAAAATAAATAGTATTACTAATAATACTTATAAGGAATTTAAAGTAAGTAACTTATTAGTTTTTAAAATTATATATAATTAAAGATAAATTATAACTTATACTAATATATTATATAATAGAATATTATTAGTAATACTATAGAGTATACTATTAGTTATAATTATTATAACTAGGAAGAAAGTAGTATAAATAGTGTTTTAAATTATAATATTAAAAAAGTAAAAGAATACTATATTACTAATATTATTCTAAATACTTTTTATAGTAATAATATTAGAAATCTTAGTATTAGTAACTAAGTAACTAAGAGTAAATAATAATATAACTACTTTTAAATATATATAATATATATAAAGAAGTAATAGTATTAGTATTAATAAAATATCTTTTCTAATATATAAATATATAAATAAACCTACTAATATATTTTTACTTATATATTATTAGACTATATTATATAGGATATTATTAACTAATACTACTTTCTAGAACAATATTACTTATTAATTTAACTTTTACTCCTAAATATAAATACTTATAGTAGAATCTACTAAGTAAGGTAATATTTAAGGAACATAGATTATAGTACTATAGATAAAAGAAATAAGCTACTTTTAACTATATAAATTACCCCCTAAATATACTACTTAATAATAGTTATAAGCCTAGCTTTAACTTAATTTATAAGTAATAATAACCTTTACTATTATAAAGTAGTATATACTTAAAAATACTTTTCTTAAAACTAATACTTTTTCTTAATTTTATTTTATACCTATAATATATTTAGAAGTAATAGTAAGTCTACTAACTAATACTTACTTTTATAGCCTTTTAACTATATATAAAGATTAGCTTTTATAGTATATAAAGCTTTAATTTTATACTATCTAATATAAAGTCTAGTAATTTATTAATCTAGATAATAAAAAAGAGCTTCCTAAGTACCTTAGAGTATCTATACTAACTAAATATATTATAAAGTAAAACACTAAGCACTAAAGATAATATAAAGCTAGCTTTATAAGCTAGAATAACCTTTTAGTTAGCTAGTAAATAAGGTAGTAAGGCTAAAAGCTTATTTAGCTAGTACTACTAACTATTAATAATAAAGTAATAAAGTAAGAATAGATTATTACTATAAGTAATTTATTTTTTACTAAGCTAAGGATATATAAATAGTAAAAAGTAAATAACTTATTATTAAGCTAGGTTAATACTATAGTTATAAGGAAGATTATAAAGAGTATATAACTATAATTACTAAATAATAATATTAACTTTACTCTTTATACTACTATTTTAAAGATTAAATAATAATATACTTTTTCCTTTAATATAGTAAGTAATATAGCCTATAATAATTATAATAAGACTTTTATATATACCTTATTAATAAATAACTTATTTACTTAGCTTAAAGAATAGTGTAC
>NW_026851129.1:0-3874 GCF_030913465.1 Colletotrichum navitas
ATACATAGGCTAGCTATAAGTTAGCTAGCAAGGCGTATATAGGTATAGGTATAGACTTTAGGCTAGTTAACTATAAGCTAGCTAGCTAGGTGTATATATAGGTTGTTAATATATAGGTTAGTTAGTTATATACATAGGCTAGTAGTGTTAATAGTTATATACTAGCTAATAATAGGAGAGTTAGCTAGATGCTAGTTAACTATAGGTAAGTTAACTAGATATAGGCTAGCTATTAGCTACTAGCTAGCTATTAGATTTATTAAAGTTATAGTAATAATCCCCTGTGTAAATAGATCTATTATTATTATCCTAGGGACCTGTTTCTGCAGTATAACTAGTAGTATTGTCTTTGTCCTTATTGTCTTTATCTAGGGTATCTTGACTACGGTACTAGGTAGCTTTGCAAGGTGGCGGCGGCAGCAGCAGCTGGTAGACTTAGCGTTAAAAGGACTAGATTTTCTCCTCCTGTTCTTGAAGGCGCTAATAGATAGGTTCACCTCTAGGTAGGTAACCTCCTCTAAATCTAGGGTGTATTTAACGTGGCTTCTGAAGGCGTGGCTGGCGCAGTTAGGTATACGTTAGCAACAGTGTTAGCGGCAGTGGCTTTAAGTATTTTGCCGCTGGCCAGGGGTTTTATATGTCCTTTGCCTATTCACTTTCCTATTAGACTATATCCTCCTAGTTCTAGATTAGTATTATCCTTTAGGTAAAGGCCTTAATAGTAGCATAAAATTTTGCAGCTAAGAGGAGGGTTAGCACTACTAGCAATATAGACTATTTACTTATAGGTAAAGAGGGTAGTAATAAGACAGTTATTATTAATAGCAGTAATAGTAAAGTTAACAAAGGTAATAAGGTCTTTAAAGGTAAAGGCAATAGGGGCTAGTAGTCTAGTAGGTAATAAAAAAGGGTATTTTATAATATAAAGTCTTAATAGTAAAGTTAGCAATAATATTGTTAGCTATAGTTATTAGCGTATATATAGTAAAAAAGTGTAGATCTTAAGGGAAATCTAGCACTATACTTACAGTAGGGCTTTAGCTAGTGACTTTGTTGTTGTTGTTTAAGGGCCTTAATTAACAGTAGCTCTAGCAGCAGTGACCTTGATGTACAAAGGGGTAAAATAACTAATATAAAGGAGTATAAAGAAGGGTAAGAAAAGTAAGGTTATTAAAGTAAATATTAGTAATAGTGGTAGTGGCCAAAGGTGTGGCGGATCCGGCCGGATGGGTTAGTCCGGCGTAGGCCGGCGGTGGTAAAAAAATCTGCTAGTAGGCGTATATTAGCGGCTAGGCTAGTAAAAGGATGCCTCTAATTAGTTACCTTTAAGATAACTAATTAAATAGCTTTTAACAGCGATTAGTATATTTACCTCTTATTAATATTAACAGCAGCAGAGGGTTAATTACCTATAGTATTACAACTAGTTATACTACTACTTAACATAGTTAAATAGGTAATAGATTTAATGACTAACTAAGCTAGAGCTACAGCTGGCAACAGCTAGTCTTATAGACTGGCGACAGGTAGGGCCCAGTGGGGCACTAGCTGTCGGCAGGATATTAGCCTGACCAATGGATCCATTAGCAAGGCCGAGAAAGTAGATCCAAAGGTCAGCCACATATTGTCCTATGACAATATTTATTAACTTTAATAACCTAAGGTTACTTTTAGAATATATCCTTATATAGGACTAGTATACAGAGGAGCCTGTCAATAGTCCTTGCAGTTAATGCCAAGCCCACCCCATGTCAAGTAGCAAGGGTAATTACAGGGATACCCACCAAAAGTAATTACAGCCAGTATTTACTACTATTTTGTACCCCCAAGAGCACCCTCAAGAGCACCCTTAAGAGCGCTAAAGTTAGCTAGATTTAAGGCTTTTAATAGCTTTTATTCACTATATTTAACCTCTAATCAGTATTTGCCAGCTTACTAGCCCTCCTTATACTTGTTGCCACTATTAAGGGCAATAATTACCTTAATATAGGCTAGGATCTGTTTTATCTAAGCCTAGATTTTCTCCTAAGGTAGTACTTACTAGCACTCTTCCTATACCTTTATAGCAGTAGCCTAGTTAACTAGTGCACCCTTCTTTATTATAAATTACTTTATCTATAGCCAGCAGGGTTTAATTAGGTTAAGGTTAAGGCTATTACTACACTAGAGCATCTTCTAAATATTATAGGCAGCATATATATAGTAGATATAGTAATAATTATAGGAAGGTGCTTTATTCTCTTAAATAATAGTGCTAGGTAGGTAGTTATTAGTAATAAATAAGAAGAGCTTAGGTAAAAGAATCTCCTTTTAGTAATAGTACTAGTTAATTCCTTCTTTACCCTTATAGACTAACTTGCTAGTATAGGTGTTCTAGCAAAAAGTTAGTTTATAGCCAAGGATCCTTTAGAGCTATAGCTAGGCCATCCTATTCTCTAGTTCTTATTTAAGGCGCTTTACTAGCTCTAACTCCTTATTTAACTTCTTAACCTTAGTAGCAGCTTCTTGTTGTATTATAGCTAACTTAGGTAACTAACAGTAGCAAAGGCCTTTCTTGTTGTATATAAAGTAACCCTAGAATATAAACTTAGTATACCCCTTCTATTAAGCATAAATACACAACTTTATATAGGCCTTATAGACCTATCGCTATAGATAGTAGCTACTACAATAATAAGATAGAATAACTAATGTTTTATTAGACTATATAACCTTCTTCTAATCTTTAAGAGTCTAGTAGTAATAAGCTAGGCACTAAGAAAGCCTATCTTGTTTTATCTATTAAAATAGACTAGGTTTCCTTGTTAGCTTAGTCTTTCTAAATCTATATCGCTAGAGGATTTAGTAGACTATTAAGGCTAATATATCTATATTAAGCTCCCTTTAGAGCTTACTAGCAATGTTAGCACACGTCTTTTCTTTACTGTATTAATCACAGTAAACCTTTTATAAAACAAGCTCTTTAATTAATTATATTGCCTTCTTTAGCCAGCTGGTTCAGGGGGCATCGTTATAGTGCTTAGGTAGTAAAGAGAAGGTAGAAGCAGTTAGGTTAAAGCCATGCTTTTTTGCTTATGCAAGAATATCCTTAACTGTACGTCAGGAAATCCCTAGGGCTTTTGCTACCTTGTTAGCTAATTTACCCCCAATATGGCTTCAAAGGGCAAGAATAATTGCCTATATAATAGGGTCAACGCGCGCTATAACGGCAATAGTTGTAAGGTAAAAAAAGTAGTATTGTTGTTGTTGTTATTATTGTTGTTATTATAATAATTACTCTTACTAGGGCCCTGGTTAAGAAAAAGAAAGGGGATTAATCTAGTTACTCTAATTAGCTGGATTATAGTTAAAGTGGGTCTAGATTTATGGGGTGGGCTTGGTATTAACCGCAAGGACTATTGACAGGCTCCTCTGTACTATAGAACTTAATAAAACTCTTCTTAATTAGGGCTACTAATATATTATTTTAGAAAACTAAAGTCTAGTAAAGACCCTAGGACTTTTACTAGAATTCCTAGAATTCCTAGAATAATATTAGAAGATAATAATAAAAAAGTAGTTCTCTTTAATAATAAAGAAGTAAATAACTTTATTTAGGTAGTACTTACTAAAGCTATAGTACTTACTATATAAAGAATAGTAAAGTTAGTAAAAATAGTAAAAAAGTATAATAAGTATAACTACTAATACCCTTTTATAAAGAAAAAAGACCTTTATTAAGATTTAGATTATCTTAATTAGGTTTAATAGCTAAAGGTCTTTTTTTCTAAGATAATTATAAAAAAGAATAAGAAAAAGAAAGTAAGTATCCTTAGGTATATTATAAATAGTTTTAATAACTTTACTAAGGTATAGAAAAGCTAAACCCTTTATT
>NW_026851130.1:0-3825 GCF_030913465.1 Colletotrichum navitas
ATCTAGTCTTCTTGTAATTACTACATTATTATGCAAGTAGTTTACTACTCTCTATATAACCCCCCTTTTAGGACATTTCCTTACCTCTAGCTTTAATAACGTCCTTTTCTCCTTATAGTGCCTCTACTTTAGCTGTATTAAGTAATCTTCTAAGACATAGTTAGGTCTTTTTAGCCCTCTAGCGCTTACTAAGTACCTCTATCCTTATATAAAGTTAATAGTTCTCTGCCTTAACAATAGCAAGTTAATATACTAACTTACTAATACCCTTTAACTATAAGTTAATTACCTTATACATTAGTGTTAGTAAACTTCTTTAATAGTCCTTAATCCTTTTTTTTAATAAGGTAGAGCTTTATACACCTTTAATTACTATTGTTAGTGTCTTTAGGTCTTATAAGCCTAAGCTAGTTAGACGTAAGTTAACTAGTGTTAGTGTCTTTAGCTTAAAATCTAGGCAAAAAATAATAACTTTAGGATTAAAAGGTATAAGACTAGCCTATTAGAAACCTACTTATATATTTATTTCTCTTATTAAAGTAAAGAATACTGCTTTAAAGGCAGGAAAAAAGTTATCCTTAGTAATATATATAATTTATATTTATATTATTTTCTTAATTTCCTTACTATATAAGTGCTTTAAAGGGCTAAAATAGCTAATATTAAGAGGCTAAAGCTTATATAATAAATAAGGAGGTATATATAAAGTAATAATACCTTTTTCCTTATAGTAGTTATTAAATTTAGTTAATTTATAGCTATTATAGCTATCTAGGATTAGAAGGTAATAAGTACCCTTTATATAAGACTTTATACACTAATTAAAGTACTTTAGCTAATCTAGGCTAATCTTATTTATAGTTTATCTATTTTTGCTTAGGTAAATATACTATATAGCTAGAAATTTACTATTAAGGTACTATAATAGAAGGTAATATTTACCTTTTATAATAATATACAGAGGTATTACCTAGCTATCTATATATACACCCTAAATAATAGAAACCTATTTATAATTACTAGGCTACTTTATATAAGGCCTTTTATATTAGTTAGAAGTTATAATAACCTTTATATACAATAGTATTCCTATTAGGAACCTAGTCTTATTAAAATTATAGATATTATAATCCTATATCCTGTACTTTATAATTATATTTTACATAAGTGTAAACTAGCCTTATATAATTATAGGATCCTTAGCTAAGGCCCTCTAATAGTTAATTTAATATTAAAATTATATTTTTAATTAAGGTTATTATTATATAAAGTTCTCTACCTATTAGGGTCTAATATATGTCCTATTGTATACGTTAAGGAGTTAATTAGCTATATCTTATATATCTTCTTGTTATAGAGAAAATCCTTAATTAATTAGGTTAATAACCTTTTTTAGAATTACCTTCTCTTTAGATATAGTTATCTTTATTAATTTTAAATGTGTCTTAGCTTATGTAACTTTTCTAGCGCGTTAATAACAGAGTATAGTTTTAGGCATATTGTAGATAGAGGCTGCCTTTTGTACAGATAGATTTTAGTCTTTTTAAATAGCTGTAATTATAAAGATAATTTAGCTTTCTTAAGAAGAGGATTCTATTGTTGTACATAAAGAAAGGTTAATATAAGGATAAAGCTAGTAGAAATAAGGTAGACGTGTGCTACTTACTATGATGTGCTACTTACTATATATATACGTTACTTTTTACTTTAGAACACCTAAAATAAATATAACTATAAAGAAGCTAGTATATAAAGGTAACTTTATCTTCTTTAAATATAAACTTCTCTTTTTTTATCTTAGGCTATTATATAGCCTTGTTCTTTATAGTCTTATTTTACTAGTAAATATATAAGTGTTTATAACTTTGTTTTACTTATTAATAAAAGTGCTAGTAGACTATAGTAATAACGCCTACCTTTAGTACTTTTAAAGTAAGTATCTAAGGCCTAAAGCACTTATAATACTCTAAGTTAATACTTAAGAGGTAAAAATTAAAGGACTATCTTATATTAAATATAAGTATTATACTATTGCCTATATAAGTAAGGTAATTTTAAAGTAAGCCTCTAAAGACTACTTAATTTATTTATATTATTATATCTCTTAGGATCTTTTTAACTTTTAAACTAGATTTAACTACTTTAAGTAGCTTATATACTTAAAAGATAAGTATACTACTTAGTTTTCAAAAGTTATATTTCCTAGAAAGACCTATAATAATATATTTTTAGTTATCTATAAATTTATTACTTAGGTTACTTAGTAGTAAAAAGTTAATATTTATAAGATTTACTAAAATAAAGATATATTAGTTATTAGTATTAAAAGAGATATAAAGTATAAAAAGTAGATAGTAAAGCTTAAGATAAATATAAAGCTCCTTTTACTAAATATAAAAAAGCCTATAGGCAGTAGAGAAAAAGTAAAATAAAAAATTATTACTTTTATAGTAAAGATACTTTTATTCTCTAGACTACCCTATAAACTATAGCTAGAGGTAGCACTTATAGTAATCTATATATATAATATAAGCCTTCTCTAATATTATAACTAGACTTTGCCTATTAAAAAAAAAGGCTTAGTTTAAATAGTACTTTTACTAGTAAGCACTAGTATATATAGTAGTATTATAGTATAACCTTTGTTTTTACTAAAGATAAATATATATATATAGATATTAAGCTTATTTATTAATAAGTAACTATAAGAAAAGTATTTAGAAAAAATAATTTAAAGTTAAACTATAAAGGTATATTAAATACCTAGTAAAATATATATAAAATATGTATAACCTTTATAGGATTTAGGTACTCTTACTATATAAGGTAATTATTATATATAATATATACTTTAATAAAATAAAGTTCTTTTAAAGTAAAGACAAGAAAAGTAATATAATAGTAAAGTTAGAAGTAAAAAATATAGTTAAAATTATTAAAGATAAAGACTATAAGTAAAATATAATAATAAATATACTTAGGTTAATAAAAGTAATAATAATAGTATTTAAAATAATAGTTCCTATAATATAGAATAATAATCCTTTGTTAAGTAATACTAAAGTAATTACTTAAGATATTAAGTAATATAACTAAGGTATTACTATAAAAGGAAAAGAAAAGGTATAGACTCCTAAGATAACACTAGGCCTTAGTAATCTAAATACTAAAATAGCCTTATCCTCTAAAATTAGTTAACTAAGTATAATACTTAATAATAGTTAAGTAGTAAGATTATATAATAAGGCTAAGTACTATAGTATAAAAAGGATTATAACTTTATATAAAGGAGGTCTTTTAACCTTTATACTACTAGATAATAACTAGTGTTCTAAAATAGTAAAGGATATATAGATTAATATATAGCTATATAATTAACCTAATAGTCTAAGCTAAAAGAAGTAAGGCTAAAAAATAAAAATAAGTTAATAATAAAGGCGCCCTCTAGTGTATATAAGTATAGTTAACTTTAGTATACTAAAGTATAAACTAGAAGTAAAGTGCCTACTAGTAACCTCTAAGAGGGTATTCTTGTTATAAGACAAGTGCTTTATATAGTAGATAGACAGGTAGGACATAGGATTACCTTATTAGTATATGTCTAGGTATATACCTAAGGGTATATATCTTATTACCTATTTCCTCCTATAAGGAAAGGTAACCTTAATAGATAACCTATACTAATACTTAGCTCTTGTCCTATATTATTTATTTAGCTTCTTATTATTACTTACCTTGTTTTACTACTTTACTATTATACTTTACCTTTATACTATATTACTTTATATTACCTATTATAGCTTTACTCCTTTTATTAAATCTATA
>NW_026851131.1:0-3796 GCF_030913465.1 Colletotrichum navitas
TCTTAGGTCTATAAATCCCTTTTTTAATAGGTAGGTAGCCTTCCTATTATTTATCCCTTATGTTAACTGCTATATGACTCTTAGGACTATACTACCTAACCCTATTATAATTATCCCCTTAGACCTGTTGCCTTAACCTTAAGCAAAAGGTCTAACTAATTCTTAGACCTAAGAACTAGAGAAAGAGCTAAAGAAATAAAAGAAAGAAAAAGGAGAAATAGTTTAGTGCTTACAGTAGCACTTAAGTTACTTTAGTAGCTTAGGACTTTTCTTTACCTTTGCCTTTGTAATAAGTCACTATGTCTAAGTTTGTGACCTCTAACCTACAAGAAGTCTATAAAGTCTTCTTGTTAACTTAGTCCTATTTAAGTCCTAATATAGTTAGAACTAACCTCCTAGGAAGGCAGATAAAAGAAGCTATAATAATATATATAGTTAGGGTATTAGCTTTAGTCTATTTCTATTAGTTAATACACTAGTCTATAAAGATTCTTAAGAGTAATAGTGTATGTCTAGGTTGTCCTATAGAGCTAGATATAGTAGGTAACAAGGGATAATTAGGTTCTTATTAACTTTAAGGTTTTGCACTTAGGCTTTAAGATCTTATTATCTAGAAGACTAGGCAGTGTATTTAATAATAGAGAATCCTCTTTATTGTTCCTAGTTTAGGTCTATAAATTATTAACTAGACTTACTTAACCTATTTATACTACTGTAGGCACTATTAGGAAGAAAGGTTCTTATAAAAGTTGTCCTTTAAGTATATAATAATATATAGGGGAGGATTCCTATATATATTATTATATTTATAAAAGTCCCCTAAAATAATAGATATAACTTGTAAGGTAATAGGGACCTGTCTAGGTTTTATATAGTTCTTGTTAAATTAACCTATCTTTAAGAATTTAGGAGATAATACACCTAGGTAAAGAAAGGTTCTAGTCTACTCTGCTGCCTAGAGACTATAAGTAAAGCTATTGTCTTATTACTATATATTAACTATATACACGCTTAATCTAATAATACTAAGAAGGTCTATAGGTGTACCTAAGTAGTAATACTACTACTAAAGTAATTTAATTACGTCTATAAATAATAAATTATAGACAGGAGTCTAACTAGAATCTATAAAATAAACCTTACTATTAATCTAATTAACTAAGAGTAAAGCCTAGTGCTACCCTTTATAGTTAAGAAAGAAGATAAGAACATTAGTATTTATAATATCCTTAATATCCCTTTTTATAATATTAATAGTGTTAGGTATAATAGTGTAGCTAGGCGTCTAACTAATGCCTATAAATAGTATATACTAGGATCCTTTTACACTATAAGCTCTAAACTTAATTAAGGTAATAATTTCCTTATTATTAAGGGGTTCTTTCTTCTGTAGAGTGCTAGTAGCATTATATAGATTTAAGGAATATTAAACTATATCCTAATTAATAGTGTTGTCTATATATATCTATTATCTTATTAGTCTAAATTAGGCCTAAAGATAACAGTATAATTTATCTATAGCTTTATCTCCTAGAGGTAAATACTATTTAGTAGTAAGGACTAGGTTAAACTAGTAAAGAAATAGAGTAGTATACTCTTTTACTAGTAGATACTTATTAACGCTATTAGCTTTAGTATAGTAATAAGCGCTATAATTAAAAGAGTAAGATATAGTAACTCTATAGCTAATATAGATCTATCTCCTTTAAGTCCTTAGTATCTAGTAGTTACTATAGGATTAAGTCTACTAATACCTTCTGCCTATAGTCTATAAATAATAGGCTTACTATAGGTTAAGTTCTAAATTATAGGTATTTAGCCTTAATAGATTAGTTACTATATAACTAAGAGTAGTTACCTATAGTTAAATAGGTAATTTAGGAATTCTTATTAGTGTTAATAGAAGGTAATTTACTATAGGGTATTAATCTTTATCTTATTCTTAGACCTAGTTACTATAGTAGGTATATTTATACCTTTAGAGTCTTTATAGTTAATATAAAGATACTAGTAGGAAGTTAGGCCTTATAGGCTTACTACTTATTATTAGAGATCTATTATAGCTAAATTATATAGGCTATCTCTTATACTCCTTAATTAGACTATTAGTAGTTTATCTAAATCTAGGTTAAATCTATTAGTATTAGCTTATTTATAAAGTTTATAGATAATTTATTTAACTAGGTAGTCTTTACTATAATAGTTAAGAGGATATTAGCTAAGGGCTCCCTATATATAAGAATCCTTTTACCTAATTAAGAAACTTAATGCCTAATAGCTAGGCAAGACATTAATAGACCTAGGGTAAATAATAGTTAATTAGTGTAGTATAATTTCCTTAGGTAAAGAGAAACCTTTATATAAGCATAGGTTATACTAACTAAAAGTGTTTTTATCTTATCTTCTACTTTACCTTATTTTACTAATTATTATAAAACTATATTTAACCTATACACTAGTTAATTATTAGACCTAAATAGATCTATTAATAGTTATAAAGGTAAATAAGTAAAAACTATAAGGGGATAAGTTATAGTATAAGAATCCTATAAGGATAAGTCTTTACCTATGTTTTTATAAAGCTATTACTATTAATAATAGGCTATACTACTAATAATTATATTATTATAAGAGTAGTGTTAAGGTATAGTAACCTAGTGTAAATATTATTACTATTAGGTAACACTTTAGCTTCTAGGGTCCTAATAAGATTATAAAGACTAGTAATAAATAGTTACTATATTTCTTATAATACTAGGATCTAATTCCCTTAAGGATAAGTATTTAATTATAGACTAACTTTTCTTTATTATTAAGTTATTTATACTTATTTACTTACTAGGCTAAGTAAGTAAAGGTGCCTCTAGGTTAGCTTACTAAGGCTATAGATTTATTCTTTACTTTATCTTAAGTATATTACCTTTATAGCTACTATTATAATAGAACTTACTTTAGGTTACCTTTTTTAGGAGAGGATTAATAGTAAGTTTAGATTTACTAGGGTAGTGTCTCCTTTTAAAGCTAGTTAAGCTTATCTCTGCCTAACTTATAGTTATAGAGGACTAGTTTGTTCTCTATAGATTAAGTTACTTAGAAAGGTCTATTAGTAAGTTAGTAGGTTATAGGATATAATTCTTAGACCTAAGCAAGAGTAAAAGTATTAAATATTATTAAGTAAAGAGGTTAAAGGAGATATATATTCCTCTAAAAATAAGAAATAAGGTGTAGAGCTCTTAGTAAAGGATAGAATAGAAAGTAAAGGAAAAAGGTCTATGTATTATAAAAGGATATAAAAGAAAAAGAAGAATCTACTTTCTAATTAACCTTCCTTAAATAAAAGAAAATAGAATAAAGGTAGGCAAGAAACAAAGGTAAAGCCTTCTATAAAGGTAAGATAAATAAAAAGGTAAAGTAAATAGAGTAGAAAGAATAGTTTAGTGCCCTCTTTTTAGCTCTAGTTAACTTTACCTTTGTTTTCCTTTACCTACTAATAATAAAATAAACAAAAAGCGTAAAAATTAATATCTTTCTCTAAATTAACCTAATAGTAGATAATCTTTTTATTTACTATTATATTACTATTATACTAATTCTTTTTCTTCTTTATCCCTATAGTATCTCTATAACTATAGATAACTTCTAATTTCTTATTAGTAGTATTAAGAACACTAATTAGCCCTACGCTTAAGATCTTTTACCTATAGAGTATCTAGCTTCTTAGTTTAATAGAGGTATAATACTGTCTACTAAGCTAAATAATATTACTAAAGTATATATTATTTAATAATAATTAACT
>NW_026851132.1:0-3796 GCF_030913465.1 Colletotrichum navitas
TTAGGCCTACTTTACTAATATTACTTAACTTATTTCTAATCCTACTAGTTACTTAACTTTAACTTTACTTAATATCTTTAATCTTAACTATAGTCTTTTAATTTTTTTACTTAAAGTATAACTTTTTAAATATACTAATTAGGTCTATAGTAGCTTTATTATAATATTTAAGTAACTAAGAGCTAGCTAAGAGAAGTAAAACTTTAGTAGTAAAAATATTATTTACTAAGGCTTTAGTAAAGATTCTTTTTACCCTAGGCACTAAGAGGAGGACTCTCTAAATAATAGCTTTTAAAAGCTATTAACTTAATTAGGTTAAAGTATATTAGCTTTTAGTTCTTAAGGTAGCTTTATAAATAATCTCTTAAGTTAGGTCTTTATATATAGATAAAAAGTAGTATTATTTAAGGTAAATATATTCTTTAAGTCTCTTATTTTAACCTTTAGCTTTACTTTATTAGTTGTTTTTAGCCTAATTAGTATAGCCTACTTATAGTTAATAAGATTATATATATCTCTTTAAGTTCTAAGAATAAGCTATTCTAGAAGTAGTATTAGCCTAAATAGTAATAGGATTATTATTTACTTAAGGGTAAACTTAAATAGTTTTAGGGATTTAACTTTAATAGTATTATTTTAATTAAGGCTAAGGCTTCTTTACTAGTGTAACCTTTAGTTATAAGTGTCTAGAATAAGCCTTAGCTTAAGTTAAAGTTCTTTTTTACTATAGTCCCTAGGAGGACTAAACTTCTAGAGGATTTATTATTACTACTATATATTTAAGTAGCTTATAATTATTCTTTACTATAGGTTTTATTTTAACTAGGTTAAAGTAGTAAAGATATTAGTAATATTCTCCTTAATATAGTATTATAAGAACTTTACTATATATAGGCTATATATTTACTTATCTATTTACTAAGGACTAACTATAATACTAGCTCTTTTTCTAATTACCTTAATTAGGTTACTATATACCTTAGTACTCTTATAGAATTTATAAAGGTAGTCTATATTAAAGGTAAACTAAAAAGTAAAGTCTTTTTCTTTTTAAAGACTATTATACTAAAAAGAATATCCTATAATTTAGTTTATAAATAAGGTATAATAGTAATTAATATAGTAAGTTATAAAATAAACCTTATATACTCTATATAGCTTTTTAACCTAATTAGGGTAGACCTAAACGCTTAGACTATTTACTAACTATAAAGGATAATCTAAAATATAGTATAAGAAGTTTATATCTTTAGCTATAAATACTACTATACTTTTAATATTATCTAAGGCTATTTAGGACTACTTAACTAAGTGTCTAGTAGTATTATAAATACCTAGTAAGTAGATTACTAATTCTATACTTATCTATTTACTTTATAAGTTACCTAGGCTAAATCTAGGTCTTTATTTTATCTTTATTATTTCTAAAGCTACTAAATTATTACTAAGGATTTACTAAAGTACTATTAAATAGTAATAAGTAACTAGGGTAATAAGTAAGTACACTATAAGTATAAAGGTAAGTATATAGTATTACTAAAGCTAAAAGCTACTTCCTCCTTTCTTCTTCCTTTTGCCCCCTAGGTATTCCTAGTGTATATACACTTACTTTACTTCTATATACCCTCTAAGTATATAATCCTCTTGTGTACTCTATATACTTATATTATATACCTTACTTATTTAGTGTTATATAATACTTAACCTATGCTTAGCTTATTCTGCTTATTTATTCTTAATATAATGCTTTCTTCCTCTAGGCTTTTGTCCTAGAAGCCTTTTTAGCTTAGGCTAGCTCTAGTGCTATTTCCTTTACTACTATACTACACTATAAGCTTCTATAGCCCCTTATATACTACTATATTACTATATATTCTCTTTATATAATTTCCCTCTTTATAATATTACTATAACTTTTTTACTTAGTCTTACTTACTATTACTATTATATAAAACTAGGTAAGCGTAAAAAGCTTTTTCTTTTTCTTCTAGTTTCTTATTTAAACCTAGGTAGGCATAAAAGGCTTCTTCTTTTTCTTCTAATTTCCTATTTTAGATATACTTTCCTTTTAAATTAGGCCTCTTAGGCCTATATAAATAACTTCTTGTAGTTATTTTCTTCTTTTTCTTTTTTTTCTTTTCTTTAACCTAAATTAACTATATAGATCCTTTTTTTTTATTATAATTTTATTATTTTCTTTATACTTTTATTATACTTATTAGCCTTACTAACTTATTATTATTATATTTAAATAAAAGTATATTTTATACTTTTTTTTACTTTATTTTTTTTATAAGCGCTATATACTTATAGTACTTTTTATACTTATTTTATAATCCTATATTAATATCTATATAGAAATTTTAAATACTTACTTACTTTTACTTTTACTTAACTATTACTATATACTTATTTTACTTACTTATTTACTACTTAGGCGCTAATATTTTATTTCTTAAATAGTGCCTCCTAAGGGTCCTCCTAAGCCCCCTAAGGGCCTCCCTAAGGGTCCTTTAAAGACTAGACTTACTACCCCTAAGGGTAATATAAAGGTATACTTTATACTACTTACTTACTACTCTTATTTATTACTAACTTTATATAAAAGCCTACTAAAAAAAAAGGCTATATATACTATAAGTGTAATAAAGTATATAATATACCTTATATACCTTATATATACTACTTTTATACTAATAAAGCTACTAAATACTACTTTAACTAAAGTAGTATATTTTATTATTATTACTACTTATTTTTTACTTACTTTTTTTTCTAGGCTAAGGTATATAATATACTTATTATACTAACAGTAGGCACTTATACCTAGGCCTTATATAACCTTTTTTTATATATCCTTAGTACTACTTATACTTTACTTACTTATTACTTAGATCTTTACTTTACTCTTAGGTTATTACTAAGTACTTAACTAGGCTATATATACCTAGGATATATTTACTAAAAATACTTTTAATACTACTACTATAAGTATTTTTTTTACTACTTATCTAATTTATATATACTAATTTCTTTTAGCTTTAAACTATATTCTATAACACTAGTAATAATATAGTGTATACACTTATAGTAGTATATACTACTAGTAGTATACCTTTAGTGCCTTCTCTTATTACTTTTATTATACCCCTAGTGCTTCTGCCTATACCTTTTATTCTAGCTACCCTTACTATACCCTTAGATATACTTATACTTAGTACTACTAGTATTACTACTACTACTTTTTTCTTTAATAAGGAGTAAGCTAGCTACCTTATTATAGCTATTAAGAATATTACTTTTATAGTAGCTTATATATATTACTTTTTTTTATTACTTATAAGCTACTTACTTACTACTTATTACTAATATATATAGTACTACTTTTTTTTAGTAAAAGGTATAACTATACTTTAACTATATACTACTAAGGCTAAGGCTAACACTAACGCTAACACTAATAATAAGAAGGATAATAGTACTATACCCTTTAGTAGTAATAGTACTAAGTAAGCTACTTACTTATATTATCCTAGATAGTCTTTTTAGCTTATTACCTATACCTTATATATACTTTAGTTACTTATTTTAGCTTTATTTTCTTTAGTTATAAATACTTTAGCTTATAGGCCTTAGTTATTAGCCTATAGGCCTTTAATACTACTTATAATTACTTTTTTACTTCTTATACTTATTAATAAGTAACTTTATTTTAATATAATACTATAGCTTCTAAGTGTCTTCTTTACTACTATATCCTTTTTATTATAAATTACTACTTATTATACCTTAGTCT
>NW_026851133.1:0-3789 GCF_030913465.1 Colletotrichum navitas
CCCTTAGTTTCTCTGTTATTAAATTACCTAGGGTTATATTATTAGTATTATTATTATTATTATTATTATTATTATTATAGGTTATACTTATATTCTTAAAAGGAATATTATTATAGGCAGTAGAGTTATAAGTAGGAGGAGTTTCTTCTCCTTTAGTAGAGGTTAGACTTATATCTAAGTCTATATCCTTAGAAATTATAGTATTAACTGTTTTCTCTTCTTCTTTCTTATCCTTATTCTTATTTTTCTACTAAATAGGTGCCTTATTAGGGTAAAGAAAAGTATAATTATTCTTTATGTAGTTTGTTTTCTTATAGTTTTAAAAAAAGAGACCCTTTGCTTTTTCTATAGTTTTTTTATTATTCTATTATTGTTTTTTATTAGGTTTATTATAGTAGAACCCTTCTTCTTTTTATATTTATCTAGAAGGCTAGAAAATAGTATATCTAGAGTATAAGAATTAGGGTCCTTTTGTAGGCTTTATGTTATATTAGTTATAAAACCCTTATAAGTATTATTAAGGCTATTTAAAACCTAAGTAATTATAACCTTTTTAGGTAGTTCTAGCTTATTATTAGCTAGATTATTAGTTAACTCTTTAACCTTAGTAAGGTATTCTTTAATAGTATTAAAATCCTCTAAAGAGGTATTAAAGAACTCTTTATAGGTTAAAAATTTATTAGTAAAACCCTTAGGTTTATATAAATTAGCTAGTTTTTTCTAAGCCTCTAGGGCTATAGAGAAGTCTTTAATAACCTTTAATAGCCTATTAGAGTAATATAGTTAGATATAGGCTAAAGCCTTATTATTATATTATTTATTTTCCTTAGTAAGTAGGTTCTAAAGGTTAATATCAATATCTTTAGAAATAAGAAGGGCTTAAATTCAAACTGCCTAAGTAGTGTAGTTAAGAGTGCCCTTAAGGCAAGGAAGGTTTATCTTTGAATCTATTGCTGTTGATATTGCCTTTAGCAGAAGGCGTTGGTTAAATTAGTTAGGTTATTGAGTTGTTAAAGAAGTGGCCTAAAAAGGCAGAGGCTATAGGTTTAATTCTTAAGAAAGTCGCTTTTTTTAACCTCTTTCTAGGTCTTAAGAGCTAGGCTTATAACCTTTTAGAGGCAAAAGGGGTAAATAAGGATAAAGATAAGAGATAGGAGATAAGATATAGAAGTGTTATATTATTATAGATATAGAAGAGCTTATAGATCTAACTATCTAACTAGACCTAGGGATATAAGGGGATTACTTATACTTATCTCTTAAATATTCTAAGGATTTCTTTAGTATTTTAGGTTATTAAGTAGGTTATTAGGTAGGTTATTAAATAGGTTAAGTTATAGGGTATTATTTTACCTACAGTAGGGTATTATTTTATCTATTTACCTTATATAACCTAGAACTATATTCTTAATTCCTTAGA
Source organism: Colletotrichum navitas (assembly GCF_030913465.1). Taxonomy (NCBI): domain Eukaryota; kingdom Fungi; phylum Ascomycota; class Sordariomycetes; order Glomerellales; family Glomerellaceae; genus Colletotrichum; species Colletotrichum navitas. The sequence goes on from NW_026851133.1 coordinate 1,421, forward strand.
GAAAGAGGAGGTCTTACTTAAAAGACCTATTCTTTATATATAAATATTATTATTATATAGTATATATAGTTGTTTCCTCAGTAGTTATTCTTATATCTAGTGTATATAGTGTATATAGTATTATTAATACTATAATATATATTTTACTTCTTTATTATATTATTATCTTATTTTTATATATATAAGGTCTTTAAACTTTAATATCTAATATAAAGAAACTAGCGCTAAACCTAAAATTACTTTTTAACTTACTATTAAAGTAATTAATAATACTACTAGCCTAGATAGTCTTGTCCTAACTCTCTTTGTTTTTAGTATATACCCTTAAATAACTAATAAGTTACTACCTACTATAACTACTGTATAGTACACTAAAGTAATTAAGAAAGTAATAGCTATAGTGTACTAAATCTACATAAAGTAATAGCTTTATAAAGCACTAGCTATATATAATAGCCTAGATTTAACTAATACTATTACCTTACCCCTTTAATTCTTTATCTATATATAGTGTAAAAAATATAGCTAGTAAGGCCTATTTTACCTTATTATTAATAATAGTACTACTTATACTATTAATTTACCCTATAGCCTATATAATTTTAGGATTACTATAGTAAAACCTTACTATATAGAAGAAGGTTAACTAGACCTCCTTACGCTAAATAAACTTACTAGCTACTCTATATAAGTAGAAGATAATCCTATATACACTATATAAGTATAAGAAGACCTTATAAAGATACCTAACGCTAAAAAGAAAATATATAATACTATTATTATTAATAATAAACTACTATAATAACACTATAGTTACTTATAAAAGAACCTAATACTTATATTCTTTATAAAAATATACTTTACTATAACTATAGTATTCTTAACTATAAAAGAGAAAGTAGACTATATACTTACTGTTAAGCTATATAAAAAAGGGATTATTACTACACCTAGTAAACTATTTAAAGAATCTAATAAGGCAAAGGTAAAAGCCTTTGTTAACTATAGTGTATTTTATATTATTACCTACAACAAGAAATTCTATAGTAACACCTATATATTTAAATTATATATAGTCTATAAAGTAAAAGGTAAAAATAAGTAGCCTTATAAGAAATTATAGCTTATTATCTAAGGTTATATAGATAATAGTAAAGAAATAATTCTTATATAGTTACTTACTATTTAGTAAATAGCCTAGTAATTAATACTTACCTTTACCTCTTTACTACTTTAACGTAGATTTCTCCTCTAGTTATATAATATTACCTAAGTATATACCTAATTAGTAATACTACTAAATTATATTATTTTTACTTACCTACCTATCTAAATTTACTATCTTTACTTAGTAAATATAATAATAATAGTAACTAAGCTATTATATAGTATTATAGAGGCAAAAACCTACTAGTAAGTAACTTATAACTACTATTATAGAGAAAATCTCTAGATAAATTTATTAACCTTTAACCTTTACCTATTAATATTATTACTTAATAATAGTAACTTTAGATTAATTAGTATATAAATAGATAATATAATTAGCCTTATAGACAGTAAATTCTCTACCTATAAAGAGAAAAAGCTTAAGAAGGCTACTTTTATAGTAAAACCTAAGTAGTTACTTATAGCTAATAACTTTATTACCTTTAATAGTAGTATATTATCTATTACTACTAATAGTAAGCTTACCCTTTATTAGAAAGACTAAGGTAAAAAGCTTTAACTTATTAACAAGAAATTACTTACTACCTAGTAAAATTATATCTAGTAATACACCTATAGTATATATATTACTTCTATCTACTAACCTAAAGCCTACTTTAACTATTTAGTTACTACTTAACACTAATTACCTATAGTAAAAGAGATTAAAGCTTTAAACTACTAAATTAAATAGTAAATTAATAACCTTAACTATAGCTTATAATTTTTACTAATTAACCTTATAACTACTAAGCTCTTTATATTTATTAATAGCTTATTTATAAATAACTATAACCTTACCTCTTAACTTAGCTTTATTATAGTCTTTACTAATAAATAAATTATTAAGTAACCTACTACTAACAGTAAAAGCTTTAAATTAACTAGTAATATTATCTACTTTAGCTTAATAAAGTATAAAAAAGTTATATATAGTATACTTACCTCTAAGGTCTATAGGATAGTTACTAGTAAATTACCTATATAATTAGTACTACTTATAATAATTACTAACTACCTTAAGCTACTATAAATACCTATAATACTCTACACTAACTTATACTTACTTTATAAGTGCCTTATAAAGCTTAGCACTATAAAGAGAAGTAACTTATAATAATATTATAGCCTTTACTAGTTATATAAACTATAAGATTTTT
>NW_026851134.1:0-3757 GCF_030913465.1 Colletotrichum navitas
TTAACAAGGTCAAGGTTAAAGTAATAATATAATATAGCCTAGGGTATAGCCTAGGGTACTTTAAACAAGGTTACCTAACTTAGGCAAAACAAGTAAAACTAGATCTAGTAAATCTATAACAAGCTAAAGGTTTTAGAACTACTAATAACTATATAACTATAACTATTATAAAGGGTTAATATATATATGATATAAGGTTAATATATACTATTATAAAAGGATCTAGTAAGTATTATTTATTATATATAGAAAAAAAGAAACTACTAGAAGTAGTTTTATTTTCTCTAAGTCTTCTAATAATAATAAAAATATATATATCCTTTTATTTACTAATTTCTTTATCTCTTCTCTTATTTACCTAACCTTTCTTATTATAACTACTAAATACTTAGGATTTATATTAAGTACTAATAGTATTTAACTTAACCTTAAAAAGATTACTATAGTAAAAAACTAAGAAGTACTTACTATAATAAAAAAAGTATAATCTTTTCTAGGATTCTATAACTTTTACTAAAGGTTTACAGCTAACTATAGATAAGTTATATATCTTTTTAACTACTTAACTACTAAAGACTACGCCTACTAATAGACTATAGATTATAAAGAAGCCTTTAAATTACTAAAGTAGGCCTTAACTAATACCCTTATACTTTAATATTTTTAACTAAAGCTATCTACCTATTTAAAGATAAACACCTTAGACTTTATTTATACTAAAGTAATACTTTAGTACTAAGAGAATAAGACTTAGTACCCTATAGGCTTTTATTTAAAGATAATAATAAAAGCTAAAATTAACTATATAATCTATAATAAAGAACTACTAGTAGTAATTTTAGCTCTTAAAGAATAATACTCAAAGCTAGTAAGCTATTACTAAAGACTTAAGGTTATTACTAACTACTAACTACTTTTATACTTTATATTAAAGAAGTTACTAAATAGTTACTAAGCCTACTAGGCTAAAACTATAATAGACTTTAACTTTATTATTTAGTACTACCTAAGAAAAAAGAATATACTAGTAGACACCTTATTAAAGAAAAAAAAGGATTTAGTAACCTAAAAGTTACTAAAAGAAGTAAGTTATACCTAAGTATTACTTTTACTTATACTACTTTTCTCTAAGATTACTAAGAAGCTAAAGTAGCTATTATAAATATAGTACTAATACTTATAAGAACTACCTTAGTAAAGATTATAGTTAATACTTTAACCTTAGAGGATAACCTCTAAAGATACTTACTAGTAAAATAAATCCTTTAGTTAAACTATAATCTTTTTACTTTATTACTAAAAGCCTTTTATAAGCTTATAACTAAAAAATAAAGACACTAGAAACTCTAGGATAACCTATTAATAATAGACTATAAATTAGTAGTACTTTTAAAAAAAAACCTATATACTTATATAATTTAAGAGGCCTATAACTAAAAACTACTTATTTACCTTAACTATAATAAGATAATAAAAATCCTTAAAGAATACTACTACTAGCTTAGCCTTTTAGCTAATATAGAAAAATATATTTAAAACTACTATATATACTACTATAGCTAGAAGCTATAAAATAAACTCTCTAAAGAACTTTATCTTTTACTTATCTTATACTACCCTTAGTAGTATATTACTACTAACTTTATATCTTATTTAAAAAATAAAAAAGGTATAATAACCTTTAGGTAGTAGTTAATTACCTAAGTAAATAAGCTATATTTATTTTTTACTTTAAAATAACTACTATAAAGAATATAGTATATATATTTAATAAGAAAGTCCTTTTAATTTTTAGTTTACCTAAAACTATTACCTTAGACTAAGGTCCTTAATTTATATTAGACTTTTAGAATAAGCTTTACTATATCTATAGTATTAAGATAAAGCTATTTACTATAGACTACCTTTAGACTAATAAATAAACTAAGGTCTTAAACTAATATATTATATAATAACTTTACTTTTTATTAATTACTGCTAGAATAACTAAAGTAATATAGTTTTAGTAGTAGACTTTACTTATATAGCTCTCCTTAGTAAAACTACTAGTCTATTCTATTATAAAGTTAAATTTAAGAGACCTCTAAGGTTAAGTTTTAATTAAAATAACTACACTTAGAAGTATAATAGCACTAAGGAAAAGCTTAATATAATAAATACCTAGTACTAGGCCTAAAAGATTTATAAGTACTAGTAAATAGCTAAAGAAAATATAAAAATTACTTAAAATAGTACTATTATAATACTAACTAGTATAAATAACTTAATAACCTTTAAGTTAGTAATAAAGCTTTTATTAATATAACTTACTAAAAATATAATAACCTTAATAAGCTTTAGAACCTATAAGTAAGTCCTTAGTCTATTATAGTAGCTAGATTAAGAGAAACCTAGAAAGTCTAGTTACCTAAAGGTATTAAGGCCTATCTAGTATTTTACCTAAGTAAGCTTAAAAAAGCCTCTAATAACCTTTTCTCTAGATAATAATAAGAACTATTTCCCCCTATAATATTTAACTTTAGTAATAAACCTAAGTATAAAGTATTATAAATACTAAAGTCTAAGATAAACTATAAAAGACTTTAGTACTAGTTAATTAGTTAGGTTATAATAAAGATTTAACTTAGTATAATACTAAAGGCTTTTACTATTTACATAATATTATAAAGATTTTATAAAAAATACTTAATAGTACTAGACCTTTAGTTAACTTACTTTAATAATTATAGGCTATAGTAAAAACACTAAAGTACTTTTTACTTTAATAATAATAAAGCTACTTAATAAACTATTAACTTACTATTACTTATAGGCTAACTAATACTTTTTAGTTTAACCTTACTTTACTAGTTTTATCTTAAAAAAATATTTCTAAAAAAAGATTTATATAAAAAATAAAAAATTAACTTATAAAAAAAAGGTTACTCTAGGGCTAGTTAATAAATTCTAATATTATAGATAATATTACTAGTAAAAAAAAGGTAATATTATAAGGTAACTAAGACTATAGGCTATAATAGCTATACTAGGATAGCTAATAAGCTATAAAGACTAGTAAGGCTAAGTATAGACTACTAGAGGTTATATAACTAGGAAAAGATTTATAGAAGGATTTAAAGGTAAGGCTATAGAGGAAGGCCTTACTATAGTTTTCCTTTTTTCTTTATCTTAGAATCTTTATTCTAGGTAATATAGTTATAAGTTATTTAACCTTAGTTATTACTACTATAATATAAACTAATTAGCTTTATATAAAAGGTTTTATAGTTTACTAATTAGTAGTAGTAAGTAGTTACTTTTCTTAGTAATATTATTAAGTCTATAATAGTTAATATAAAGTCTTAGTTCTTTATTCTTCTTTAGTATAAATAGGATTAGGTATCTTACTAGTAATTTAGATAGTCTAATATAATCTTTTACTAGGTTCTTATTTAGCTATTCATTAAGTACTTCTCTTTTTATAGGGTTAAGTGTATAGATTAGCTTAAACTTTAGTGTTTTTTCTTTAAGTAATTAGATCTTATAGTCCTATAGTCTATACTTTACTAAACCTATTTCTAGTTCTTTAGTAAATAGCTTAGTATATTATTAATATTTAAGAGGTACTATATTAAGATAGTCTTTTTTTAAAGTTTCTTTATTCTATATTATATTTCTAATAGTTACTATAGATATAAGTTACTAGTCTTATATAGGCTTAATCCTTTTAATATATATAATATATTATCTTTTTTTATACTTACTTAGAGGTTATAGT
>NW_026851135.1:0-3740 GCF_030913465.1 Colletotrichum navitas
TTACTTATCTCTATAGTAGATTTATCTATAGGGTATTATATAGTAGCTTATAGTAAAGTAAAGTATTTATACTCTATTATATAGTTATATATAGAGGCTATAGAATATAGCTAGTAGGTTAAAAACGCTATAGTTACTTAGGTATACTATAGTAATAAGTAATAAGGACTTATAATAATCCTTATCCTTAGTAACTATTATAGTAGTTACTTAACTAGCTTAGTAACTTTTTAATAAGTACTTAAGAATCTTAAGCTTATTTTACTATAGTTTTATAGGTAATAAGTTAAATAATATATATAAAGCTTAGTAATATAGGCTAAGTTACTTTATTACCTTTAAATTATTTTTAAGCTTTACTATTAGAGTATTAAAATTACCTACTATTAGTAAAAGTAAAAGTATAATACTTTGTAGTTTACCTTAGAGTATTACTTAAATTACTACTCTATAGTAGTCTTATATTATACTTACTAGATATAAAGGTTATAAATAATAGTAATTTTAAGTTAATAGTCTTATATAGCTACTAGTATACTTTATAGCCTAGTTATTAAAGTATATCTTTATAAGGTTACTTATTTACTTTAGTATTAGCCTTAATATTACTATTAATATTACTATAGTTAATAAAAGCTTTATAGTAGTATAATAGTTATTATATATAGGCTATTAATTTTAGCTATTATATAAGGTTTTAGTGTTAATAAGGTAGTAGTAAGTAAAGGTTAGTTATTATAGAGGTTTAGTAGCTAGTTACTAGTAATAGGTGCACTTTAACTATTTTTACTTATATATAATTATTTTATAGCCTTAATATCTTTAATAAAGTTAAGGTCTTTAAGGTTTCTCTAAAGTTATATAATAATCTTTAATAATAGTAATTATTTTATTAGTCTAGTAGGTGTTTCCTCTTGTTAAAGGGTATTAAATATACGTTAGTAATTAATAGTACTTACTATAGTTAACCTATACTCTATAGTTAATAAGAAGTTATATAGACTATTAAGACCTTTAGGTTAATAGCCTTAAAGTTACTAATAGACTAGTTAGTAAGGTCTTCTTATATATAGTAAAGTAATTTACTACTAAGGTAGTTATTATACTTAGATTTACTAAGTAAAATATATAATAGTGTTAAGTATAAGGACTATTATTCTTTATAAAGTTAGTTAGTAACCTTATAATATAGTTCTTTTTTTATTAGTATAAAAGAATATACTATATAAAGAAAAAGTATAGTAATAATATTATTTATTACTATTATCTTCTTTACTATGTTAAGTAGTATATTATATTTACTATAAATCTCCTTTTTTTATTGCCTTATAGGCAAAGGCGTAGTAACCTAGAAGCCTTGCTTACTTATAAGCTTATCTTATTTACTTATCTTAGCTTAGGTCTTCTACTTATAAGTATAGTATTATTTACTATTATCCTCTGTTAGCCTAATAACCTCTTAAATATAGGCGTTTCTTCTAGTAGACTAAAAGGTATAGTAACCGTTTATCTATATTACTAGCAGTAATCCTCTAATAAAAGTATATACCTTTTAGTCTACTAGAGAAACGCCTAAGATAAGTAAATAATAATAATAACTTATAAGTAAGTAAGCTTATAGTACTATAGCCTTTATTATAGGTAAACAATAAAAAAAGAATTTATAGTAAATATAATATACTACTTAACATAGTAGAGAAGATAGTAGTAATAAATAATATTATTACTATACTTTTTACCTTTATATAGTATATTCTTTTATACTAATAAAAAAAGATTATATTATAAGGTTACTAACTAACCTTATAAAGAATAATAGTCCCTTATACTTAATACTATTATTATATTTTACTTAGTAAATCTAAGTATAATAACTACCTTAGTAGTAAATTACTTTACTATATATAAAAGACCTTACTAACTAGCTTATTAGTAACTTTAAGGCTATTAACCTAAAGGTCTTAATAAGTCTATATAACTTCTTGTTAACTATAGAGTGTAGGTTAACTATAGTAAATACTTATTAATTACCTAACGTATATTTAATACCCTTTAATAGAGGAAAGCACCTACTAGACTAATAAAATAATTACTATTATTAAGAGATTATTATATAACTTTAGAGAATACCTTAAAGACCTTAACTTTATTAAGATATTAAGGCTATAAGATAATTATATATAAGTAAAAATAGTTAAAGTGCACCTATTACTAGTAACTAGCTACTAAACCTTTTATAATAACCTAACCTTTACTTTACTACTGCCTTACTTAACGCTAAAACCTTATATAATAGCTAAAATTAATAGCCTATATATAATAACTACTATACTACTATAAAGCTTTATTAACTATAGTAATATTAATAGTAATATTAAGGCTAACACTAAAGTAAATAAGTAACCTTATAAAGATATACTTTAATAACTAGGCTATAAATATACTAGTAGCTAGTATAAGACTATTAACTTAAAATTACTATTATTTTATAACCTTTATATCTAGGTAGTATAATATAAGACTACTATAGAGTAGTAATTTAAGTAATACTTAAGGTAAACTATAAAGTATTATACTTTTACTTTTACTAATAAGTAGGTAATTTTAATACTCTAATAGTAAAGCTTAAAAATAATTTAAAGGTAATAAGGTATACTTAGCCTATATTACTAAGCTTTACTATATATTATTTAACTTAATTACTATAAAAACTATAGTAAGAATAAGCTTAAGATCCTTAAGTTACTTATTAAAAGGTTACTAAGCTAGTTAAAGTAACTACTTATAATAGCTACCTAAGGATAAGGATTATTATAAGTGCCTTATTACTTATTACTATAGTATACCTAAGTATACTATAGCTTTTTAACCTACTAGCTATATTCTATAGCCTTATATATAACTATATAATAAGTAGTAAATACTTTACTTTACTATAAGCTACCTATATAATACCTATAGATAAATCTACTATAGAGATAAGTAATTCTAGGTTAACTATAAGTATAATAGTAGCTATAATAATTATACTAATCTATAGTAAATATAAGGTTCTTTATAAAGTAACTACTATAGTAAAAACTAGTATAGTAATAAATTAACTAAGAAGTACTTTATTTATAGTAAGCCTAGTTATTAGTTAACTAAGTATACTAAAGAAAGTAGTAATCTTATTTAACTAGTATAAAAGTATTACTTATATAAGCTTTACTAGCTACCTTTAACTACTTTCTTTTAACTATAAAGGTTATAATATAAGTTATCTTTAAGAAGTAAGTAATAGTAAAAATAACTATTAGTAATAATAATAACTATATAATATAGTATTCTTTATATTTACTACTTCTTTATATAACTATTAATTAATAGCTAACTATATTCTTAAGTATATAACTAGGTAACTACTTATATACTTACTTATAAGAACTTACTAAGAAGCTATTACTAGTAAGACTATAAAACTAATAAATATTTATACTTAATAAGCACTATTTAGTAGTAACTTTTTATAGTATTATACTTAACACTAGTATACTAAGAAATTAACTACTAGCTATAAGTAATACTTTACCTTTAGTACTACTTAAGTAAAAAGATACCTATAATACTACTAAGTAAGTAAAGTAAGTATTTACTTTAGTAGTAGTAATTACTTTAAATCCCTAGGGGTAATTAATATACTTATACTACTTAGTAACCTTGTTTTTTATATAATAACTACTAATACTTTATTTTTTTTA
>NW_026851136.1:0-3718 GCF_030913465.1 Colletotrichum navitas
TATAAGGCACCTTTTAGTAAGTAAAGTATATTATATCCTTTATAAGTAGGCCTTTTAATAGCTAAAAAAACTAGCTTTAAAGTTTAAAAAACTAGTATTAAAATAAGCAAAGGTTATATAACTACTAGGCTAATATAATAGGCTTATAAAGGTATTAAGGTAATTATAAGATAGTAAAGACTATAGTAGTTAAGGGCTTATAATATAAAATATAAAGTTAAGTAAAAAAAGGTACTTTAAAAAGAAAAAAAGTACCCTAGAAAAAAAAAAGTACTTAAAAAGAAAAAAGGTAGTATATATAAGTAATAATAATAAGGTTAAATAAAGTAATAATAAGGTTAAGTAATAAGTATTTTATATAGTTATATATAGAATTAGATAAGGTTTTAGTAGCTATAAGTTAATTTTCTTTTTTTTTTATATAAATCTTTTTTTTAGAAATATTTCTTTAGAATAAAACTAAATAAAGTAAAGTTAAGGCCTAAAAAGTATTAGTAAGCCTATAAGAAAAAAGTAAGTATAGCCTTAATAAATAGTATAGTATAACTACTTTACCTTTTAGTAAGTATACTTTATAAAAATATAGTATAACTAGTCTTATATCTTAAAAACTACTATATAGTATTATTTTAAATAGCCTTATAAAGGTAGTATTCCTTAGTTATAAAAAGTTTATAGTAGTAGTTACTTTTTACTATAGTAGCTACCTAAGTAGACTACTAATCTAGGTTTATCTAAAGAAATTAAAGGTCTTTAGGCCTTAAGTCTTAAAGAATAAGTTCTATAAATAAATAGCTATTAGCTATACTTATATAAAGTAATAAAAAAAATACTTATATTAAATACTAAATAGCTAAAGCTATAAGGCTAGTTTTTTTCTTAGGGCTTTTAAGCTATATAACCTTTTATAAGGTATAGTATAGTAAATAGTATACTCTAAGGAACTTAAGGAGAAAAAATAAAAGCCTTTTAGGACACTATTAGCCTAGCTAGTAGGCTATCCTAGGGGGATAAGCGCTATTTATATAGTATAAGTAACACTAGTAACTAAAGTTCTTTAGTACTACTTATAGTACTAATATTAACCTTAGTATATAATAATTACTTAGTTAATTTTACTAGTAGTTATATATTATCTTAAAGATTAAGCTATATATATTTAAGTATAAGTAATTATATAGTAAAACTATAAATAGCTTATTATATAAGTTATTATTTATTTAATAGTACTTTACTTATAAATAACTATAGTAATTCTAGAAGCTAATATATACTAAAAACTTAACTTATAAAAGGTATATTTATTAATTAAAAACTAATACCTTTTAGGCTTACTAGTAATTTATAATAACTTCTTAAATTATATAGCCTTACTAGTAATAGTTTATTTAAATTTCTTCTTATTAACTTTTAATACTAAAGTAGTATTTAGTATAGTTATAATAATAAAGAGGTTAAGGCTTAAACTTAGAAAGAAGCCTAAGAAATAGCTACTATATCTAAGGAAGATAATAAGTATATAAATTACCTAATCCTAATATAAAAGGTAGTAATAATAAATACTAATATAGGCTTTTTAGGTCTTATAATTAGAATAAGTATAATTTAAATCCTTTAATAAGGTAATAATTAAGAGTAAGTCTAGTACTAGTAGCTATAGTAATTCTAGCTCTAATAGTATATATTAAAGTTATTATAGTTAAAAAGCTTATAGTAGAACCTTAGGCCTAGCTAGCTAGTCTACTTTACTATATACACTAGTCTAGCTAGGCCTTTCTTTATAAACTATATACTTTACTAGGTGTACTAAGAAAGTAGGACTTTTACTTTAAAAAAATTAAAGTACTTTAGGTAGCCTATACTTAAATATATTAGTATAGAATAATAAAATAGGATATATAGTTCTATTTTATTAGTTTTAGGACTACTATAATAATTAATAAGATAGTTAAGGTATTAGTATTTAATTATTAAAGTAAAATTCTTAGATTTATTAAAGACTAACTACTATAAAAGTATTTACTAAGGATATTTTTATTTATTAGAATAAAAGTTAGAGATTAAAGATAATTAAATACTATTATAGTCTTAACTATAAACTATACTAACTAGAGATTAATAATATTATTTTTTAACTTATTTAGTACCTTATAAAAATTAAAGTACTTAGGCTCTAAGGGGAGTATAGTTATAAGACTAAAACTTAAAAAATTAATAAAAGGGTACTACTAAGGTAAAGCCTATAGCTTAATTTAACTTAATATAAGGAAACTTACTAAGTCTAGATATAATAAAGATTAATAGATTAAAGCTCTTTCTTAATTTTATAAGTAGTAGTATATAGCTATTCTTAGTTAGTAAAGTAATTTATTTACTTAATTATAATAATAAATAAGACCTTAACCTACTAAAGAGCCTATATTACTTTAGTAGTACACTAGCTTTTAGAGGACTATTAGCTTAAGCTAATAAAAGTATAAGTAATAATAGGTCTATAATACCCTTAGGTATTCTAGGCTATATATATTACACTAATAAAGCTAGTAAGTACTCCTTAGCTAAAAGGCCTAGGTAATCTTATTAAACTCTATTATACTAAGGATAAAGTATTATAATTATTACTCTTTAATAAGAATCCCTAGTAAGTATAAGTTATTAGCTTATATTAATTATGTTTTACCCTTTATATATACTACCTATTACTACTACTAATTAAATAGCTTAGTAAGGCTTTTAGACTAGCCTAGAGAGGTAAGTAACTACTACTTAGGGCTAAAAAGTTATCTAAACTTAGTTATTTAGAGAAAGTAAAAGTTATAATAAGGTCTCTATTAGTAAACTAGTAGAGGATTATTACTAAGTTACTACTTTATAACCCTTTATAAATATACTTAACTATTACTTTAGTAGGTTAAGGGCCTTCTCCCTAGGGGCCCCTCTTAGCTATACCCCCTATAGGTATAGCGCTACTAGAGGATAACTAAACTTTAATTTAATAATATCTCTTTTAAGTAGTATAAGTAAATAATTAAAACTTTTAATAATAGATCTCTTAGTTCTAGTATTAATAAAGAATATAGTAAAATATAATAAGTAATATAAATTATAGAATTTAGTAAATTATTAAATCTTTAAATATATATTACGCTACTAGTATTCTAGTAGGTATACCTATTTAAGCGTTATTTTAACCCTTAAGCTTTACTTAGTGTTAGGCCCTATAGTGTATATAGGCCCTTAAAGGTAGTAGTAGACCCTCCTAGAGCCTCCTTTATATAGTAACTAATGTCTTATATTAGGATCTAGAGGGACTTTTACTATAAAACCTTAACTTTTTTACTAGTTAACCTTAGATTAGGTAGAAATACTTACTAAACTTAAGTATATTAATAAGTAAGAAAAAGAAACTAATAGGATTACCTTAGTAATAGTAAGTAAAGTAGTAATAGCTTAAATTTAAAATCTAGCCCTAGGCCTAAGTTATAATTTATAGAGGATACTTTTAGTGTAGTGCCTTCTAAGTTCCTAGAATAGACACTATAGAGGGTAAGAGCCTGTATAGTTAAACACTAAGCCTTTATAAAGCTCCTTTAATAAGTTAAGTAGTTTAGGAATACTACTTAAAATAGGAGGTATATTTCTTCTAAAGCTAAATATTAGCTAAAGACTAATAGTATAAGTAAAGTAATTAAAAGATAAAAAGCACTTTAAAAAAAGG
>NW_026851137.1:0-3694 GCF_030913465.1 Colletotrichum navitas
AACTTAAAACTAATCTACTTAATCTAAGATAGTTATAGTTTATTTCTAAAGCTCTCTTAAAGATTTAAGTTTATCTAGAATATATTCTTAGTTAAGTAAAGTTCTCTAAATCATATTACTACTTAGAACTATTTAAGTATATATAGACTATACTTTTATTCTTTTAGTTATTAAACTAAACTAATAGTATATATACTTATATTAGTTAGTTAATAAATATATAGTAATATTTAATAGGCTTTATATATATATATACTTAGTAAAACATAGGGGTAAATTAACTTCTTATTAGGTAACTAAACAGGTCTACTTTACTATTATTATATAAAGCAGTTATATACTACTTAAGTATAACTTAAGTTATTCTAGCTAACTAAAAGGTATAATCCCCTCTTAACTTAACTAAGGGCTAAGTAACTAGTCTATGCCCTTTAACCTTAAATTATAGACTATTTATAGTTAACTAACTAGGTGTTATATAATTATTAGTATTAATATTCTAATACTTACCTTTCTTCTTTTATAATTATATATACCCTTGTATTAACTAATTAAATAGTCCTAATTAGTTCTTATAATAGCTTTATTTTTAATAGCCTACTATTATATATAAAGTTATTTAAATAGAAATAAACTTTAAATATACTTTTTTTAAGAGTAAATATAAGGTAATACTTACTAAGCTAATTAAATCTATTCTTTTATATATACTTTACTGTTTAGTTATTTTTGAATAGTTACTTACTTTTATAATAAATTTTTTTTTTACTTTACCTTTACTTCTTCCTTTGCTTTACGTTTATATACCTTTCTTTTTTTATATAATTAGTAGCCTTAACTTCTCTTATATAAATACCTTCTACCTTTTATCTTCTTTTTCTTTTTTCTTTTTTTCTTCCTTATACTTTTTTAATAATAATAAATAATAAATAATATATAAAACCTTGCTAGTATAGTAACCTTACTACTTCCTCCTCTTTATCTCTCTTATATATTAATTAGTTAATAACTCCTTCTTCTCTCTTAACTTATTAATTATTTATTACTTTATATATATCTTCTTCTTTTTATTCTTATTAACTTTACTAATTTATAATAGATCCTTCTTATATATTATAATAGCCTAGCTTAGACCTTAGCCTTTAGTTATTAGTTCCTTTAGGGTTTAATAAGACTAAAATAGTATAACCTAGCTTTATATTCTAATAGGTAACACCTAAAACTACACTTTTCTCTTAGCTTTTACTATTAATATACAAGGTTCCTTCTTCCCTATTATAGTTTATATATACTAACTTTTATTAAACCTTTAGGACAAGAAGTAAAAAGTAATTAATATACCCTTATATAATATTACTATTTATTTTAATACTAATACTTTTATCTAAGAGTTTATTACTAAAGTAATTTAATATAAAGGCTACTTTTATATAATACTTATTTTATCTTATAGCTAACTTATATAAGCTTACTTCTAAAAGTATATAAATAATATACTTTATTACTTTACTAACTACTATTACCTTAATAACTATTAAAGAGAAATATATAGTAAGTATATTTAAATAAGCTATAAAGTTTAATATAGCTACTATAGCTAAGAAAAAGTCTCTTTAAATAATAATAGTAGTAATTTTAGTAATAGTAATAATAGCTAAGGTAACTATAAGAAACTATTAGTCTTTAAGGGCTAAAACCTTTGTACACTAAGGAAGTATTTAAAAAAAGGTGTTAAAGAGAAAGACTTCTTTCTTAGCTTTAGTACTAAGCCCTTAATCTTTAATTAGGATTAGATCTAAGGTATATTTTCCTTTATATAAGCTAAGTAATAAGTAAGTATAAAAGGTTTATATACTCTCTATAACCTAATAAGAATATATTTTCTTATATAGTAGATTTATATACTCTAGTTATAGTTAAGGTCTTTAGTCTAGTTAAGTTTAAAATATATATTTAGGGTTTTAGAGTTAAATAATACTTTTTTTATAGTATAAAGGTAAATACCTTATATAAATTAATTATTAATTAGTCTTCTTAATTTATTTAATATATACTTTAATTTAGATCTTTAGTATATTTATATTAACTAGCTTTTTAAGGCTAAAGTTTAGTAATTTCTTAGTAAGTGTATTTACTAAGTTATCTTCTTTATTAATTTATTTAACCTCTAAGATTTCTTTCTTCTTATATAATTTATATAGGCTTATAATATTAATTATAAGTTACTTTTTATTTATTATTCCTTATTATATAAGGTATTTATATAGTAAATAAAAGTCTAAATATATAATAACTAGAATCCTTAGAATATTAAGTGTATAAAGGATTTTATTAAGTATTATACTTAAAGTAATCCTACTATTAAAACCTATTATTATACTATAAAGCTTACTTATAAGTATACTTTATATAACTCTTTTATACTTAGTAAAGCTCTAATAGATAATATTACCTTTAATTATAAAGTTAGTCTTTATATAAGTAACTTCTTTTACTAGTATAATAATAAAACTAAGTTATAATATTAGGTCTATATTATTAGTAAATAATTTATTAATAAAGATATATATTTTTATATAAGTAAAAGAAAAAGGTATATAGGTAAGTCCTTTCTCTAGGTTATCTATTTACTAATTAATTTATATATTTAGGTCCTTAATTACCTAAGGGGTATCTCCCTTAGTCTAAGTAGTAATTACTAGATTATATAATACTTCTAGTTAGTAAATTAAAGTAATATATACTTCTTTTGCCCTTTAAGAAATATATTAGAACAGGGCAGGATTTTAGGTTTTTCTTTAAGTAGTTTTTTTATAAGTGTTTTTCTAGCTAGTAGAGCCTTAATTATCCTAATTAGGACATTAAATACTAATTAAGACTAACAAGATAAATAAAACATAGAATTTAACACCTATAAGTTAACCTCTACCTTTAACTATAATATTATTATTATAGTAATATAACTAATCCTAGATATTCTTTTAATCTTATACACCTAATTAGGCCTTTCTAGCCTAATTAAGTACTTTACCTACCTTATAACTATATAACTAAGTAATAAGACTTTTATATATAGTTCTATACTACTTAGTAATAATAGTATTACTAACTAAGTTTAACTACTAACTAAAGATAAACGTTTAATTAATAAACTATAGCCCTAATTAGACTAAGGTCTATTAATTAATGTTATTATCTTCTTAGATAGGGGTTAGTAAGTTACCTTTGTGTTTATAGGCGCTTAGAGTACACTAGTAACAAGACCTTTAGGCAAAGTTATTTAGATTAGTTATATATATACTAGTTATCTTACTGCCTTATATATTAATATCTTACTTAGTTTTAATAGTGCCTTATAGTAGAATTAAACTACTAATCTTTTTATTACTAATATAGTAGTAACCTTTTTTATAATAAAATAATAACTAAATAACAAGAACTAATATAAGGATAATAAGAACTAACTAGACTAAAAAGAAAAATAGAATTAACTTAATTAGATATATAGGTATATATTTAACCCTAAAAAGGCCTAACTAAATAAAAATAAAGAAAGTAAAAATTAGTACTATTTACTAGTAGTATAAGAGATAAGACTAAGAATCTTATATACTAGCCTTTCTTTCTCCTTAATTAGGGAAAGCTACTTACTATTATAGGAAATAGTAAAAAATAAAGATAGTAAAAACTAGAC
>NW_026851138.1:0-3615 GCF_030913465.1 Colletotrichum navitas
CTAAGGGGTAGTATAACCTTATAGCTAAGCTCTTATTAAGCTTACTATAAGATATATAACCTCTTTTATACTATAAACTATATTACCTTAGTATAAAGCTAATACTTTACCTTACTTACTATTTCTTAAAGGGATAATAAAACTTAGTAGACTATTCTCCTTTAACTTTCTCTAAAGTATAACCTTTTACTTCCTTATAAGTAGTCCTAATAACCTTTTTATCTTACTATATAGTAGTTTAATAGTACTTTTAACCTTATTTAATAGGTTATTAAGACTAATTAGTAGCTAATAATAGTACTTCTTTAATAATAAAAGTATATTTATTAATAGTAAAAATAATAGGGTCCTTAAGCTAATCTACTACCTTATTTACTATCCTAATAATAACCCTCCCTTTAAAGTAAAGCCTTTTTTTAAACTATAGCCTTTTACTACACCTAAAGTAATAGATTCTTCTCTTCTTCTATAAGTAAAATCCTAAATCTACTAATTCCTAGTAATCTAGAATAAACCTTTAATACCTTTTTTAATTAAGTTAATACCTTTATAAAGGCTAATAGATTTAGTATTATAAAGTAGTATAAATATTAGCACTATAGCTAGGTTATATAATATACTATCTAATATAATTAGTTTAGTAAGCCTAGGCCTATAAAGGTACTAGTATTTAATAGTGTAAGTCCTAAAAGAATAGCTATAAATAGTAGGTAATTATAAAAGCTTTTTAAAAAGATAATAGCTATTATATTATTATTTAAACTCTTAGTATAGTTAGTATAACTATAGTCTTAGCCTTAGGGCATCTATATATCCTTTTTATTATAGGGTAACTTAGCCTATAATAGACACTATTAATATAATAAGCTAATAAGTTAGTATCTAGGTATATAATATATATACTATTATTTAAAAGTAGTTTTTAGATTTCTTATTTACCTAGTAAAATATCTATAACACTAAAGCTTATATAAACTAGAAAAAGCTAAATAAGTATTTACTTACTATAGCTTTACTTAAGTTATTTAATAAGCAAGATATCTTATATATAGTAAAGTAAGTAAAAAATAAGCTAGACTAACTTATTAGCCTTATTTAGACTTTTTCTTACTATCTTTAAATATAGAAGTAATTCCCTAAAGTAATTAGTTTTAATAACACCTATAACACTAATTACTTTAAACTTTTACTCTTCTAGGCTACTAAATAGACCTACCTTAGGTCTATTTATAATACTATATTTAGCTTTATTAATAATAAAAGGCTAAAAGGTTTCTAGTTTCTTTTAGTAAGTATTTACTAACTTATAGATTAACACTTAGTCTATTATTTTACTATTATTATTATAGACTATAATAAATAAATAAAGGCTATACTAAATAAGTAGTTCTTTAGCGTTTAGTAATAACTTTATATTTACTATATTAATTCTAATATTATACTTAAGGCTAAGTAAAAGTAGCTTAAGGAACTACACCTATAGTAGTAACAGTAGTAGGTTTAATAACAAGGCCTATTAGCTAATAATATAAGTAATAGCCTAGTTTAGTAATAAAGACTAGGCCTATATTACTATACTAGTAGATAAGCCTTTCCCTTATATATATTATAAGGTCCTAATAATATAAAAGCTTATTATTTTTACTAAGACTAAGTACGCCTTTAAGGAAGCTTAGACTAAGCTTTATAAAGAGTTTATTAACTAATGCCTAATCCTCAAATAGTCTTAGTTACCTATATTAACTTATTAATATTATATAAAATATAATTAGTAACTAAAAGCTATACTTTAGGTAAATATATATAAAGAATAAAGTCCTTTAATACTAAAAGTATATAGGTCTTTACCTTAAGCTTTTTAGTAAACTTTATATACTATTTTCCTTAAAGTATTTAGTATTAATTAAAAAGTAATACTAGCTAGTAAAAAAAGTAATACCTTCTAGTAAAAGACTATTCCTAAACCTTATTAAAGAATATAGTCTAGACTATACTATTTTAACTAAGCTTAGTATTTTATACTACTATAAGATCTTTACTAAGATACTTAATTTAGTAGCTTTTAGTAAGTAAAAAGTATACCCTTAGTAGTGTTTTTAAAAGACATCTTCTTCTAATCTATACTACTAGATCTTTAATCTAAAGATTATAGTATCCTTCTATAGTAGGCTAAAGAATATAGTGTAGCTTATCTTATTATAACTATCTTTACTAGAAGAAGGCTACTTAACTAGCTAAACCTATACTTTTAGTAAAAGCTAAAGTATAAAAGATAAAAAGTAAGGTTACTTACCTAAAAATAGAAATAAGTTAATATTAGCTAGGTCTATATAAGAGAAAAGTTAACTAAGTTAAAGCTAGATTTTAACCTTATCCTAGTAATAAATAAAAAGCTAGTCTAGTATTCTTAGTAGTAAAAGAATAATAGGGAATTATATAAATAAATAGCTACTTTAGCTTAGTGTTTAGAGAATATAAAGTTAGTAAAAAATAGTTAGTAGTAATAATAAATCCTTATAGCTATATTATAAAAAAGTAGCTAAGTAGTAGGTATTTTAAATATAAAAAAGGTTACTTTTCTTAAGGTAAATAAGAAATAGGTATAGTAAAAGGGCTAACCTTTATAGCTATAGGAAGTAGGCCTAGTAAAAGGGGTAACCTTTATAGCTATAGGAAGTAGGCCTAGTAAAAGAGGTAACCTTTATAGCTATAGGAAGTAGGCTTAATAAAAGGGCTCTTTTTATAGCTATAGAAAGTAGGCCTAGCAAGAGAGGTAACCTTTATAGCTATAGGAAGTAGGCCTAGTAAAAAGGGTAACCTTTATAGCTATAGGAAGTAGGCTTAATAAGAGAGCACTTTTTATAGCTATAAAGTAAGCTTAATAAGAGGGCTATTTTTATAGCTATAAAGATAGTACTTTTTATAGAGGCTATTTCCTATAGCTATAAAAAGAACCCCCTTATAAAGCCTATTTCCTATAGCTATATAGGTTAATTAGTTAATAGTAGAAAATAATAGTAGAATAGTAGTGTTAGTGTAATTACTCTTACTGCCTTTATAGGGATATACTTTTTTTTTAAACTAATTAGAGGAATAGAAACCTTATGCCTATATAAGACTTATACCTATGTATTAATTCCTTATGCCTATATATTAATTCCTAATTATATACTTTACTAAGAAACCTTTTATAAGGAAATTTTTAAGTTTATTATTTAAGCTTAGATAAGTATATATATACTATATAAGTATTACTACTATAAGCTATATAGTATAATAATACTATATATAAAGTTTTAAGTTTATAGTATATATATTTATTAAGTTATAGTTAAATATATTTTACTAGTATTTTAGTACTTTCTTATAAAAACTAGTCTACTTTAAGCTATAGCTACTAAAGTAAAGTATAAAAGCTCAATATAGACTTATTAAGTAGTTATCTATATAAATTAATTTTCCTAGAATTATATACACTATAGTTGCTTAGTTATAGCTATTATAAAAAGGGGGTAGTTTTGGTGTATTTTGGTGTATTTTGGTGTAAGTGGGGGTTGCCGAAATGCGGGGGGTGCCGAAATGTGGGTGGGTTGACTTATTACCCGGGGGCAACTT
>NW_026851139.1:0-3563 GCF_030913465.1 Colletotrichum navitas
CTTACTATAACTATAAGACCTTTTCTAGGGTACTTTTTTTAGAATATTTACTTTTACTTAATTAACTTTTTACTTATATAGTATAGTATTCTTAATATCTTTTTAAGTATAATATAACTATTTACTATAAGTATAAGACCTTTTCTAGGGTACTTTTTCTTAAGATATTTACTTTTCTTTTACTAACCTTTTACTTATATAGTATAATATTCTTAATATCTTTTAAGTATTATATAACTACTTACTATAACTATAAGACCTTTTCTAGAGTACTTTTCTTTTAAAAATATCTACTTTTTCTAAACTAGCTTATTATTTATACAAAGTAATATTCTTAATATTCTTTTAATTATTATATAACTACTTACTATAACTATAAGACTTTTTAGGGTAATTTCTTAACTTGTATTACTTATTTATAACTATTTAATTAGATAATAAGTTTAAATATCTAAGTAAAATATTTAAGAAAAATATATAGTAAATATATCTATATACTAACTATATACTAGGCCTATTTTCTAGAACACTTTCCTTTTTTTGCTTAAACTAACGTATATAGAATATATAAGACCTTTAGACTTATAAGAAGTCTTATAAAAAGAACAAGTATACTTCTTTAATACCCCCTATAATAACTAATTAATTATATATATATAAATACTATAATAATTATTACTACTAACTAAGGTATAAAAGAAGGCTAAAAGCTTTCTTCTAGAGCTAGAAGCTAGGTAGAAGGGGTTAAAGTATCTTCTTAGGGGGTAAAAGAAGATAAATATCTTCTAGATACTCTATAAATTTAGAAAAAAGGTTAATAGGGGCAAGAGTAGTATTATTAGAAAGCTCTTAAGAAGGAGAATCTAGTAGTACCTCTTAAGGAGAGATATAACTAGGAAGGGCTTAAGAAAGACCTTAAGGAAAGTGCTAAGCTATTATTTAAATAATAACTTATTAAGCAGTAAGGTCTATTACTAGTAAACTAGCTAAAGGAGTAAAAGAATCTATTATATTTAATATATAGAGAAAGGTATAATTTCTTATTCTAAGGACTATCTAAAATAAAAGGAGGATTTAAGGAGTATATATAGATATTCTTCTTCTTCTTTTTCTTCTTCTTTCTTAGAATTCTTAGAAATAAAAGGGGATAAATATTTACCCTTAGTCTAGTTAAAAAACCTAATTTTTCTAGTTCTAATATAGGTCTTTATATATTACTACCTTATATATATAGTAAGGTAGAAGTACATAAGTAAGAAGAAAGTATAAAAACAATAGTAAGGTAGAAGTGTATAAGTAAGAAGAAAGTATAAAAATAATAGTAAGGTAGAAGTATATAAGTAAAAAAAAGTATAAAAACACTAGGATTTTATAAGCTTTTCTTATTTAAGTAAGTAACTTATTAGCCCTACTAATTACTACTTTAGAAATATATAAGTTTTATAATAATTATAAGATTTTAAGTTTTTTATCTTTTTTTTAAAAATAATATATATAATATAAGGTTTAAGTTAAGATATATAGTAATACTAAAATAATAATTATATTTTAGTAAAGTATAGTACTTTTTTATATTAAGACTTATATTTTTATTTACTTTAAATATCTTATAATATAATATTTTAAATATTTATATATTATAATATACTTTATATAGCTTATAACTATATAGTATAGTTATAAGCTATATAATTCTATAAGGTTATAAGTTATAAGTTATAAAAAGATTAAGTAAAAGTAGTTTATAGTAGTATAGTATATATAATAAAACTATATATATAACTATATAGTATAGTTATAAATTATATAATTTTATAAGGTTATACTTTAAAAGTTATAAAAAGCTTAAGTATAATTAGTTTATAGTAGTATAAAATATACACTATAACTATATATAGTTTATATTATACTTAAGATTATATACTTTATAAAGTTACTTTATAGAATTATTCTATAAAGTAAAACTTATAAGAATTATATATAATATTTATATATAATAATACTATATAATAATACTTAGTAAAGTATTTTTAAAATATAAATATCTTAATATCTATATTCTTAAGATTTATATTTTTTATTTTTTTAATATCTTATTATATTATTAAGTAGTACCTTATTATTTATAGATTATATTTATTAGTTATTATTCCAAGTATAGTCCTTTATAAATAACCTTTTTCTTAAGCTATATTATATTTATTATTAATAAAATACTAAATATATTCTTTATAGTAAGTACTTTAATATTTAAGAAGAATATAATTAGTTTATTTCTTTTAGCTAACTTTACTTACTTAGATAGAATCCTCTTTACCTCTTAGTATATTTTATTATTAGAAATACCTAGACTTTAATAATAAAGTTAACTACTATAATACCTTAAATCTTATAGTAAATAATAATACTAGTAGTAGTGTTATAGATATAGTTAACTTAATAGAAGATTCTAGTAGTTATATTTCTTCTATTTATAATATATTATTAGAAGACTTAGAAAAAGAAGAAACTAGACAACAAGATTTATAAGACTAATAGAATATTAATACTTTAGAGATATTTAATCCTTATACTATACTATATAATATTATAATACAAGATAAAGATAGTATTATAAGTAGTTCTTTAAAGCTACTATTATTTAAAGTATTTAATAATAAAATAAATAGTATTACTAATAATACTTATAAGGAATTTAAAGTAACTAACTTATTAGTTTTTAAAATTATATATAATTAAAGATAAATTATAACTTATACTAATATATTATATAATAGAATCTTATTAGTAATACTATAGAGTATAGTATTAGTTATAATTATTATAACTAGGAAGAAAGTAGTACAAATAGTGTTTTAAATTATAATATTAAAGAAGTAAAAGAATACTATATTACTAATATTATTCTAAATACTTTTTATAGTAATAATATTAGAAATCTTAGTATTAATAACTAAGTAACTAAGAGTAAGTAATAATATAACTACTTTTAAATATATATAATATATATAAAGAAGTAATAGTATTAGTATTAATAAAATATTTATTTTTAATATATAGATATATATATAAACTAACTAATATATTTTTACTTATATATTATTAGACTACTATATAAATATATATAAAAAGAATTAATCTTGTATTTTTTCTTTGTATTTTGTATAATATAGAAAATATAATACATGTATTTATATTTGTATTATATTATATATAGGAAAAAATATAATATAAATACATGTATTATATTATACTAGAAACAAAAATACAAATACATGTATTATATTTGTATTATATTTGTATTATATTTTTTTAATACTCTAAATATAATACATGTATTTATATTATATTCTTTCCTATATATAATATAATATAAATATAAATATATATATTATATTTTATATATTATATAAAATACTAAGAAAGAATACAAGATTAATTCTTTTTATATATATTTATATAGTAGTCCAATAATATATAAGTAAAAATATATTAGTAGGTTTATATATATATCTATATATTAAAAAAATATTTTATTAATACTAATACTATTACTTCTTTAA
>NW_026851140.1:0-3495 GCF_030913465.1 Colletotrichum navitas
GTAGCCTTATAAGAAATTATAGCTTATTATCTAAGGTTATATAGATAATAGTAAAGAAATAATTCTTATATAGTTACCTACTATCTAGTAAATAGCCTAGTAATTAATACTTGTCTTTACCTTTTACTACTTTAATATAGATTTCTCCTCTAGTTATATAATATTACCTAAGTGTATACTTAATTAGTAATACTACTAAATTATATTATTTTTGTCTATCTACTTATATAAATTTACTATCTTTACCTAGTAAATATAATAATAATAGTAACTAAGCTATTATATAGTATTATAGAGGTAGAAACCTACTAGTAAGTAACTTATAACTACTATTATAAAGAGAATCTCTAGATAGATTTATTAACCTTTAATATTTACCTATTAATATTATTACCTAATAATAGTAACTTTAGATTAATTAGTATATAAATAGATAATATAATTAGCCTTATAGATAGTAAATTCTCTACCTATAAAAAGAAGAAGCTTAAGAAGGCTACTTTTATAGTAAAACCTAAGTAGTTACTTATAGCTAATAACTCTATTACCTTTAACAGTAGTATATTATCTATTACTGCTAATAGTAAGTTTACCTTTTATTAGAAAGGCTAAGGTAAAAAGCTTTAACTTATTAATAAAAAATTACTTACTGCCTAGTAAGATTATATTTAGTAATATACCTATAGTATATATATTACTTTTATCTACTAACCTAAAGCCTACTTTAACTATTTAGTTACTACTTAACACTAATTACCTATAGCAGAGGAAATTAAAGCTTTAAACTACTAAATTAAATAGTAAATTAATAACCTTAACTATAGCTTATAATTTTTACTAATTAACCTTATAATTACTAAGCTCTTTATATTTATTAATAGCTTATTTATAAATAACTATAACTTTACTTTTTAACTTAGCTTTATTATAGTCTTTACTAATAACTAAATTATTAAGTAACTTACTACTAATAGTAAAAGCTTTAAATTAACTAGTAATATTATTTACTTTAGCTTAATATAGTATAAGAGAGTTATATATAGTATACTTACCTCTAAGGTCTATAGGATAGTTACTAGCGCTAATATTACCTATATAATTAGTATTACCTTTATAATAATTACTAACTACCTTAAGCTACTATAAATACCTATAATACTTTATACTAACTTATACTTACTTTATAAGTGCCTTATAAAGCTTAGTACTATAAAGGAGAAGTGACTTATAATAGATATTATAGCCTTTTACTAGTTATATAAACACTATAAGATTTATAAGATATAGTAGATTTATAGTAGTAATAACCTAGTAGATAGATTTATAAAGTTATTACTAAATAATATATTAGAAAAGCTAGTTAGTAATAGGTAGTTAGAGATATAAATAAATAAATAGGTTTCTTATATATAATAGGCTATATAAGTAAAAAGTATTAAATACTTTTTAGCTTCTTGTTTTTTATTATATTTTTTAGCTATTCTTTTAGATATAAATAATAAGGGATTTTTAGCACTATAGAAAGTTACTAGTGTTATAATATTAACTATTATAGATAAATATTAGAGTTATTAGGTTAACCCTAATAACTTATTACTAGTAAATCCTTAGATATTTAGCTATAGATTCTCTAAGGATTTATAGGCAATAAGTTAGTTATTTAACTAACTAACCTATAATAATTTTTCTTCTTTTCTTTACGTATAATAGAGAACTATAGTTACCCCTATTATTTATTAATTACTACTAATATATATAGTTAACTATATTAACTTATCCCTTAGTGTAACTAATAAAATACTAATTTACCTAGTAGTACTTTAGCTTTAGTTAGAGGGTTAATAAAGATATATACCTCCTTATTATTAAACTACTAGATCTTAGTATTATAGGCCTATTTCTAATAGTGCTAGTGTAGGCCTTTTTTTACCTTCTTAAAAGTAGTAAGTATATTATAACTAGTAGGTAGTACCTTTAATAATATAGTTACTATAAAGGTACTAATAAAGTAACTTTAACTATCTTAGTATACCTAAATATTAGCTAAAAGATATACTTTTTTCTTATAGTTTTAGATACTTACTATCTTATAATAGTAGCTAAGTAGCTTTACTACACTAGAGTAATATAGGTAACTAGTAGTAATATACTTAGTAGTAAATATAGTAGTAGAGGCCTTAATAATAAAGTCTAGCTTATTTTCCTCTATAACTAAAGAAAAGTAGTTAGCCTCTTATTAAATAACCTTATAAAACTTATTATTAGTAAAGGTATTATCCTATTTATCTAGTTATTTATTTATAAGCTATTTATTAATAAGTAATAAGGTAAGTATAGTAGTATCCTCTAGGGGTAAAGTTATATAAGTAGTATTATTAATACACTTACTATTAATAGTGCCTCTGTTAGTTTAGTTAGCCTACTAGTTTTATAAGGTCTTAGTAACTAGTAGGTAAAAATTAAAGACTTAGCTAGAAAACTAAATCTAAAGGTTAAGCTTATTAAAGAGTATATTATAGTTAGTATTTACTAGGATATTTATATTAGTAATAAGGTAAAGAATAGTCTTCTTTTTCTTTTTATAAAAATAAATATTATAGTAATAGATAACTTACTTTTAATTAAGGA
Source organism: Colletotrichum navitas (assembly GCF_030913465.1). NCBI lineage: Eukaryota > Fungi > Ascomycota > Sordariomycetes > Glomerellales > Glomerellaceae > Colletotrichum > Colletotrichum navitas. Next base: position 2,629 of record NW_026851140.1, read on the forward strand.
TATAGATATAGTAGATATTAAGAAAAGGCAGGGCATCTAGGCTACCTAACAAAGGAAAAAAGGAATAGTAAAACATAAGAAAACTACCTACACTACTACAACGTCTAATAATAATAATATATATATTAATTAATAGGCCTTGTAATTCTTAGATCTAATCTATAAAAATATTAAAATAAAAGTATAAGTTAATAAAGTAATTATAAAAAGAGTAAATTTTACTAAATAAATAAAAGTATAGTAATAACTAGTAGTATATTTCTATATAGAGTATTAAGGCTAATAATAATAATTATATATAAATAATTATATATAAAGGGATGTCCTCCTTAACCTCTTCTTAGGTCTATAAATCCCTTTTTTAATAAGTAAGTAGCCTTCCTATTAATCTATCCCTTAAGTTAACTACTATATAATTCTTATAACTATACTACCTAACCCTATTATAATTATCCCCTTAGACCTATTACCTTAACCTTAAGTAAAAGGTCTAACTAATTCTTAGACCTAAGAACTAAAGAAAGAACCTAAAGAAATAAAAAAAAGAAAAAAAGAAATAGTTTAGTGCTTATAGTAGCACTTAAGTTACTTTAGTAGCTTAGGACCTTTCCTTACTTTTACCTTTATAATAATATTACTATATTTAAATTTATAACCTCTTATACTACAAGAGGTCTATAAAGTCTTCTTATTAATATAGTCTTATTTAAGTCCTTAATATAAGTAAAACTAACCTTTCTATAAGGGTTAATACAAGAAGCTATAATAATATATATAGTTAAAGGTATTAGCTTTAGTTTATTTCTATTAGTTAATATACTAGTCTATAAAGGATTCTTAAAAGTAATAGTGTATATCTAGGTTACC
>NW_026851141.1:0-3439 GCF_030913465.1 Colletotrichum navitas
TCCTCTAACTTACTAGGTCTACCTAGGACTTTAGGGTAATTACCTATAATCCTATAATATAAAATAGGCCTTATAGTTATTAACTATTACTTTAGCTACTAATAGACTATATTATTATATTTAGCTATACCTATTAAAGAAAGGTCTTAGGACTAATATCTTATTATTAGTCTACTTATAAAAGAGCTCTTTATAAGGTTTTAACTACCTTATAATATAAATCTCTTTACTAGTTATTATTAGTTAAGTAAAGGTCTTTAGCCTTTAGTAAAAGAAGGTCTTAACCTCTTATTATTATTAAGTTTAATAACTTAATTATAACTAAGGATTAGAAAACTAAACTTAGGTAAGTTAATAAGTTAAGGCTTATACTACTTTATATATTATAAGGCTTTTACTATACTAGGCGTTTTTGTCTTCTTAGTAGTATATATATTTTACCTAGGCTATAATAGTAAAGATAAAAGGACTTTAAATAGTTATCTATAAAGTAATATCTTTATAAGGTTAAGATTTATAGACTTATTTAATAAAGGTTATATAGTAAAGTAGGCTTTATAGGCTTAGACTTCTTTTCTAGTTCTAAGAAGATATTATATACTATATAGTAAACTATATTAATAAGGTATTTAAAGGCCTTAGAGTATATTAGATATAATAAAAATAGTCTTACTATCTAGCTATCTCTTATTATATCCTTTATTAATAATACTAAGCTTTATAAAAGCCTTAGGATTATTTATCTTTTAAAATACTAATAAAGGTCTTATAGTAATAAATACTATAAGTAATATAGTAATAAGTATACTTATAATTTATAATAATATAATTTATTACTTTATAAAACTAATAAGCACTATTAGTATAAAAGTAATTATAGTATTAAAGTTAAGAACCTTAGTAGCCTTAGTAAAAACTATAGTTATAATTATTACTACTACCTTAGCTATACTTATATCCTCTTATAACTATAACCTCTTAACTATAGTTATAACTACTACTATAGGTCTAAGAATAAGGCTAAGGTTAATACCTTAGTGCTATAGATTAAGATTTCTAATATTAATAGTTATAAAGTTATTAGGCTAAAGAGCTTACTAAATTACTACCTATATTTTTACTTATACTTTAGCCTTATTAATTAAAAGGTCCTAAAAGTCTTTAGTAAAGGCTTTAACTATAGATATAACTCCTAGCTTATAGTACTAGTAGGCTTTCTTATAAAGTCTTAACTATTAGACTTACTATTAGACTTTAATTATAGTATAGTAATATTAGTCTTTAAGTTACTTAATAGCTATTATAAAGCTAGTTACTTTTTAACTAAATAACTAAAGTATTTTAATATTAGACTATAACTTTAATAGTATATCTATAACTTTATAGCTTAAGTACTTAGCTATAGCTTTATTACCTTTTATAAAAAATAATAAAAATAATATATATAAGCTTTATATTAGTAAGCTTTATATCTCTATAGGCCTTAGCTTTATATTATAGTATTAAATAGTTAAAATAAGAGTAGTTATTTTACTAAATTACTATTATAATATAAGGACTATTTATAAGGTTTTATAACTCTTATTAGGATTCTAAAGATCTTTAGGTCTACTAATCTAAAGACCTTTATTAACTATCCTTTATAGTTATTTAAGAAGTCTAGTCTTAAGTAATTAACTATATTACCTTTAAATAGTTAAAGATAAAGTATATATAGACCTCTTAAATCCTCTTAAATAACTTCTTATATATAAGGGCTAAAAGGTTATTAAACTCTCTAGGAAGTCTAAAATATTATCTTCTTTAAATTTAGGCCCTAGCTAAAAAAGAGGTTATCTAAATAATTATTAGTTACTTACTAAGAGTTAAGCTATCTATAGATATCTTATATAGTTATAAGTTACTTTAGAAAGTCTATTAGGTTATAAAAGAAGGTCCTTATAATAGTAGTATACTTATTATTTTTCTTATATTATTATCTTTCTTAAGAAAAGCTTATAGTTATATATTACTAAAGCTAGCCTTACTAAAGATATTTATATTTTGCCTTTAGATAATAAAGACCTTTTACTTTATCTAAAGGAGTAAGGGTTAGCTATAGTAAATTAGGTCTATAAATTAACTACTATAAATAATTAATAAGTGTTATAGTCCTCTATAGACTTCTTAAAAAGATAAAAAAGTTAATATCTTAATAATAAAGTATATACTAATATTTAAACTAGTAAATTAGGTAACTTTTAGCCTTTTTTAGTATACACTATAGCTATAAGATATTATCTATATATAGCTACTATTATTATACTATATAACCTTCTATAGGCTTATTCTTAAAAATACTACTTCTTTTATAAATATCTTAGGTAAATATTTATTAGCTTTATTTAACTAGTGCCTTTACTTTACTTATTAGCTTAGTAAGACTACTATTAATTATTATATTAGCTTATTTTAGATCTATAAATTATTTATAAGTTAAATAATCTATTTTATATACTTATAATTAAAAAAGGAAATATAAAATAAAAAAGAGGTTAAAAAAAAAAAAATATATATATACTTAATAAATCTTAGTATATTTTACTACTTTAAGGAGGCTTTTAAGGTCTATCTTATCTTATAAATTAGTCTATAAAAGTATATAGCTACTATATCTTTTACTAGTTCTACTATTAATTAAGTAGAAGTATTACTAAATATTAATAATATATTATATTTATATTTTTATTAACTATAAATTTATTATAACTATATAGGAGAGCCTATCTATAGTCTAGTATAGAATACCTATACTAAAGAAGTAGATCTACCTCTAGGCACTATTAAGAAAGGCAGGCATCTAGGCTACCTAATAAAGAAAAAAGGAATAGTAAAACATAGAAAACTACCTATACTATAATAACGTCTAATAATAATAATATATATATTAATTAATAGGTCTTATAATTCTTAGACCTAATCTATAAAGATACTAAAATAAAAGTATAAATTAATAAAGTAATTATAAAAAGAGTAAATTTTACTTAATAAGTAAAAGTGTAGTAATAACTAGTAGTGTATTTCTATATAAAGTATTAAGGCTAATAATAACGACTATATATAAATAATTATGTCCCCCCCTAATCCCTTCTTAGGTCTATAAATCCCTTTTTTAATAGGTAGGTAGCCTTTCTATTATTCTATCCCTTGTGTTAACTGCTATATAACTCTTAGGACTATACTACCTAACCCTATTACAATAGTAAGCTATATATATTAATTACTTTTTTACCTTATTAATCTTAATACTTACTTTTCTTATATATAAATATAAACTCTTATTTTAAAGAAAGCTATATTATCTTTACCCTCTAAGCTATTAAAAGAAACCTAGAACTATCTATATATAAAGTAGCTATTACTAGTAAGGTTCCTTAATTAACCTCTTGTATATAATTAT
>NW_026851142.1:0-3424 GCF_030913465.1 Colletotrichum navitas
TTTATCTAACTATTTATCTAACTATCTAATAATCTAACTATCTAATAGCCCTCTATCTAACTATCTAATGGCCTTTTATTTAACTATCTAATAGTGTATTAACAAGTAGGGCTAGGTTAGCTAGGTAGAAATAGGGGTAGATATATAATTTTCTTGCTAGTTTTCTTAGTATATAAATTAAGGGGTTTTTTATAGTTAAGAGTACTCCTCTAAAGGCAATAGAGCTTATATAATAGACATAAATTAATAAGGTTTCTACTAGTTAAGGGGACTAGTTACAGATCTATTAATTAACCTATTAATAGGTAATTAGTATAATATTATAGTAAAGGTATTCATAGAGGCGTTTTTTAGTCCTTGCCTACTCTAGGCGTACAAATAGTTAACTAGTAATAGTTACCTCTTCTATAAGTAACCTTACTAATCTATAGTAAATTCTACTATAATAGCTAGCTAGACTATTATAGTAGAACTAACACTAATTAGTGTTAGTATAACAAGTAGTCTACTAATAACAGTAAAGCCTTCTGGCTAGTTAAAGTAATAGATCTTTAATTAATTATTTACTATTGCCTAAAGAGTAGAAGGAATCTAGAAGAGGGGGTCTAGCTAGATAGGCAATATATATAGGGGCTATAACTAGTGTCCTAGTTATTCTAGTTCTAGATATCCTAGCAGGATATCTACCTAGATCTACCTAGATATTAAGGATACTAATTATTTTAATAGTTACCTTTTTACTTATAAAACCTTATAAATATTTACTAATTATTAATAAAGACTACTAAAATAACTTTTACTTTTTTCTAGGTAATTAAGGCTATATTATATAGTAAATATATAAGCATAAGATATATAATAATATAGTTTATATTATCTATAATAAGGCTAAAGAACTTATTACTTATTATTCTTTTACTAGGACCTTAGCTATAATTTACTCCTAAATTAAGGATTTTAATTATAGTTTATAGCAGCACTAGATATACCTTAAGTATACTACTCCTTAGGTTTTTTATTTTATTTTTTAAGTTAAGTTTCTAGGCTAGTTTAGGTTTAGTTATTTTTATTTAAGTATACCCCTTAGGTACTATATTATTAGGCCTATTAGTTCTTTTAGATTTACTTAAGATTTAGCTTTATTATTACCTAGTAGTAATTAATCTTTATACTTTTAGTTCTTTTTTACTTAGCTTTCCTTATATTCTTTTATTACTTCTTATACTAATTCTATATTATTACTACTAACCTATAAGTTATACTTAGATAACTAGCCTATTTACTTAACTAAGTAAAATATTCTTTTCTTTATAATATAGTAGTTAATAATATAGTCTAGTTCTTACTTTAGATTATCTTTCTCTAGGTTAAAGAATAGTAGGCTTTAGTTACTTTCTAGCCTTTTTCTCTAAGGCTTTAATAAGCTAATATAAAAAACGTTATATATTTATAAGTACTTCTTAGGTAACACTAGGTAATAAGCTTCCTTACCTATAGTCTATATTACCTAAAATAGTTTAATAAACTTAGGTACTAATTTACACTATATAGCTTTAAACTATAAGTTCTTTATAGATAATAAGACTAAATCTTCTTATTTAAATACTATAGGTTTATAATATTTATTATAGCTTTTTATTTACCTCTTAATAGCTTATTACTATACTTATACTAAATCTAGCTATAACTTATATAACTTCTCTAAGTAATCTTAGATACTTTATATTTTTTCTCTTTAAATCTTATCTTTAAGATTTAGGTAGAACTTTAGTAAGTACCCTAATAAGGCCTAGAAAAGGCTATATTTTATTATTATATTTTTAGTATTATTTACTATAAATTCTACTAATAGTAATAGATTAGGCTAATAAGACTTATTACTTATAATAAAATAGTATAGATAATACTTTATAACTTTATTTATAGCCTTTATTTACTTATTTATTTATAAGTAAAAAGCTATTAAAAGCCTCTTTTTAATCTTAGACTAGTAGTATAAGTTTAACTAGTATTTACTTATAAACACTAATCCTTTGTCTAATATAACTTTTTATAGTATACTAAACCTAAGCTTTACCTTCTTATATAGTATTTTAGTAAGCTCTTCTATAGTAATTAATATACTTACTACTATATATATATAGTACTTAGTAAAATAGTTAATAATTACTAAGATTATATTTACTTTTTACCTCTTAGTCTATACTAAAAGTAAACCTATAATTAGGTCTATTAAGATCTTTTTAAAAGGCCTCTAAGGTAATAGTAATAACTATAAAGTACTATATAGCTTATAGGTCTTAGCCTTTATACCTAGGTATATCTTATAAGCGTTAATATACTCTCTTATATTTTACTTTAGCCTTTTCTACTAAAACTTTTACTAGATTAGCTTTATAGTCTTATCTTTACTAAAGTGTTCTACTAATAAATTATTATAATAAAGAGAGATTATTTTTTCTCTTAAACTAGCCTCCTATAGGATTACTAACTAATCTATATAAAGAAGTAGACTATTCTTAATAGTCTAGTCTTCTTTTTTAGCTTTAGTTACTTTTTACTACTATTATATTTTTCTATTATCTTACTATAGATAGCTAATAGTTTTAACTAATAGCTTTAATATATTCTCCTAATAAGTATTTTCTTTTACTAATGCTTTTTTTACTTTACTTTAAGTTAGGACTTAAACTTTATAAACCCCTTAAACCTTAGTCTAATTTACTATATCCTTTTATATTAGTGCTTTAGAGTAAAGATTATCTAATAGGTTAGTGTTTACTACCTTTTTAGTATAATAATCTAGCCTTCTTAATAGTCTATTTATAAAGTTATACTTTTTCTCTTAATAATAAATAATAAAGTTATATAAAGCTAGTATTATATACTATTTTACTTATTTACTATTTAGTTACTACTTACTTATAAAGTACTATAGATTATTATAATTTATTAAGACTTCTAGGGGTTTTATTACCCTTTTAATATAGTATTACTATATTTTAAATAACTCTATAATTATAAGTATCTCTTAATCTAGGGTACTATAATTTAATTTAGCCCCTTAAACTTCTTTAACTAGAATATAATAAGAATAGGTAAGGCATCTAGGCTACCTAACAAAGGAAAAGAGGAATAGTAAAACATAGGAAAACTACCTACACTACAATAACGTCTAATAATAATAATATATATATTAATTAATAGGTCTTATAATTCTTAGACCTAATCTATAAAGATACTAAAATAAACGTATAATTTAATAGAGTAATTATAAAAAGAGTAAATTTCCCTAAATAAATAAAAGTATAGTAATAACTAGTAGTGTATTTCTATATAGAGTATTAAGGCTAATAATAATAACTATATATAAGTAATTATATATATTCTAATCTCTTCTTAGGTCTATAAATCCCTTTTTTAA
>NW_026851143.1:0-3417 GCF_030913465.1 Colletotrichum navitas
ACCTAATAAGAAGTTAATTTACTTCTATATTTTACTAAGTATATATATATATAAAGCCTATTTAACACTAATTAGTAGTTATATAGTAATTATAGATTAGCAAGAGTAAAGAGTTAAGCTATATTATATAAAGAGTGAGTTTATATAGTGTCTAACTATAGAAGAGCTAAAGAACTACTCTTTATTATAACCCTTTGTACTAAGATAAGTTATAATTTATATAAAGATCTAGTTTATATAGTGCTTAACTATAGGAGGGCTAAAGAACTACTCTTTAGGATAACTACTTATACTATTTTCTCTTATATATAATAGAATAAGGAAGACTATAACCTTCTTATATATATATAAAAAGTAAGTAGTATACTACTATAAGTATATTACCTTTATTAACTAGATGTTATATAATTTAAAATAACTACTAATATATTAATATAGAACACCTAGAGCTAAGAGGAGGAACCTACCTAGGAAGAATATATCTTTATATATAAAGATATATTAGAGAGTAGTAGTATTATAATTATAACCTAGAGATCTTAAATACTACCTTAATACTAGACTAAACATTAGGACCTTACTAATAATTTATCCTAGAAAAAGATTATAATATATTTAGTATACAAGATACACTAAATTATTTATATAAATCTAGACTAATACTAACTTAAGGGAATAATTATAATTAACTTTAAGGACTAGATAGCTAACTACTAGAAGTATATATATTATATATACTTTAGGGAGTTTATTAGGTAAATTATAAAAAAAGGTATCTTTATTAACACTAAGATAAAGCCTAAAAATAAGTAAGTAATTAACCTTATATAATAACTCTAAGAGTAATATTAGAAGAAGTCTAGTAGTTATATAATAAATACACTAATAACTACTATTAGAGATCCCTAAGCTACTATATAATAGGACCTAGCTAAGACACTAATAGAGTTAATTAAACTCTAGGATACACTAGTAGCTTAAGGGACTAGAAAGCCTATTATATAAATAACCTTATATAGAGTATAACTTACCTAGGAGGTAAAAAGTTTCTTAAGATCTTAAAGCTAAACTATACTTATACTCTAGAAGGATATTTATAACCTTTTACTAAAGTAAATAATTAATAATAGACTATATAAACCTTATATAATCTTTGTTTTCTAAAAAAGCTAAAGAAAAAAGAAAAACTATATAAGAAAGCTATATAATATACTTTATAATAAGGCTAAAGTGTTTATTAGTTTTTACTACTATCTCTAGATTATAGAAGACTAATACTATACTGTTTTTCTAGATATTTTATCTAATTATATAAAGAAGTTTTACCTTTATTATATTAGACCTATATAAAGGTAGAATAAGATATACACTATACTAGATATATACTTTAACACTAGCGTTAACTATAGTCTTTATTAGACTAATTAGACTACTATATCCTTTATATAAGTTAAATAAGAGAACCTAGACAAGACACTAATAGAAGTACTAGAAGTACTACTAGATAAGTTACCTCTTGTATAATAAGTACTTAGTTTAGGTTTCTAAGGGGAAATTATACTTTATATATAAGTTACCTAAGCTTACTAAGGTGTTCTAGAGCTAGAGACTACTTTTAGTAATCTTAAGGTATACTATTTATATAAAGAGTTCTTTTTTAATCTTAGGGCTTCTCTATAGGTTGCCTTAGAAAAAAGGACTATATTATATAATATTAACTTTATAGACTAAAAGTATACTTTAAACTATAAGGATAAACTATAATAAAGACCTTTATATAATTAACTACCTTACTAATCCTTTAATAGAGAGAGAAAAAATAAACTATTTTAACTAAGACTTTTTTATATAAATATACCTAAGAAGTGTTTTATATATAAAAAGGAAGAATACTAGTTAACTAACTATATAGAGGAAGAATATAATTATATAAAGACTTAATACTGTTAGTAACACTAAAGGATAGGTTAATATAGTTAATTATATATAAGAAACCTATTTATTTACCTATATCTCTAACTACCTATTGCTAACTAGCTTCTTTAATATATTATTTAGTAATAACTTTATAAATCTATTTACTAGGTTATTACTACTATAAATCTACTATATCTTAAAAATTTTATAGTGTTTATATAACTAGTAAAGGGCTATAATATCTATTATAAGTTACTTCTCCTTTATAGTACTAAGCTTTATAAGGCACTTATAAAGTAAGTATAAGTTAGTGTAAAGTATTATAGGTATTTATAGTAGTTTAAGGCAGTTAGTAATTATTACAAGAGTAATACTAATTATATAGGCAACATTAGCACTAGTAACTATCCTATAGACCTTAGAGGTAAGTATACTATATATAACTCTCTTATACTTTATTAAACTAAAGTAGATAATATTACTAGTTAACTTAAAGCTTTTACTGTTAGTAGTAGGTTACTTAATAATTTATTTATTAGTAAAAACTATAATAAAGCTAAGTTAAGAGGTAAAGTTATAGTTATTTATAAATAAGCTATTAATAAATATAAAAAGCTTAGTAGTTATAAGGTTAATTAGTAAGAATTATAGGCTATAGTTAAAGTTATTAATTTACTATTTAATTTAGTAGTTTAGAGCTTTAATCTCCTTTACTATAGGTAATTAGTGTTAAGCAGTAACTAAATAGTTAAAGTAAGCTTTAGGTTAGTAGATAAAAGTAATATATACGCTGTAGGTATATTACTAGATATAATCTTACTAGGCAGTAGGTAATTTCTTATTAATAAGTTAAAGCTTTTTACCTTAGCCTTTTTAGCAAAAGGTAAGCTTACTGTTAGTAGTAATAGATAATATACTACTATTAAAAGTAATAAAGTTATTAGCTATAAGTAACTACTTAGGTTTTACTATAAAAGTAGCCTTCTTAAGCTTCTTCTCTTTATAGATAAAGAATTTACTATCTATAAGGCTAATTATATTATCTATTTATATACTAATTAATCTAAAGTTACTATTATTAGGTAATAATATTAATAGGCAAAGGTTAAAGGTTAATAAATTTATCTAGAGATTCTTTCTATAATAGTAGTTATAAGTTACCTACTAGTAGGTTTCTGCCTCTATAATACTATATAATAGCTTAGTTACTATTATTATTATATTTACTAAGTAAAGATAGTAAATTTATGTAGGTAGGTAGGCAAGAATAATATAATTTAGTAGTATTACTAATTAGGTATACGCTTAAGTAATATTATATAACTAGAGGAGAAATTTATATTAAAGTAGTAAAAGGGTAAAGGCAAAGATTAATTACTAGGCTATTTACTAAATAGTAGGTAACTATATAAGAATTATTTCTTTACTATTATCTATATAGCCTTAAATAATAAGCTATAATTTCTTATAGAGCTATTTATTTTTACTTTTTACTTTATA
>NW_026851144.1:0-3406 GCF_030913465.1 Colletotrichum navitas
TTTGTAATATATGGTCTCTTTATTGCTTACTATTTGCAAAAGTTAGTACCTTAGAGGATTCACTTGATGGTACTAAGGCTTACATGACCTTTTTACTCTTTAGCAAGCTCTTGGTACGTCTGCCGGAAGTTTCTGCGAGTAGACCTGACAATAGCCTTTTTCTTACGCTTTGAGAGTTTCTCTGGAGGGCCTTTTTGGGGTAGTGACTGGAAGGTGTGGTTGTTACGGAAGCGTTGAAGTGTTTTAGTGACTGCTCTATAGGAGCAGTTAAAGAGGCGTGCTGCTTCGCGATAGGATGTACCTGTCAACACAGCTGTAATGATAGCAACTTGTTGTACCTCTGTAAGCTTATGGTTAGAGATTTGATTTCTTGACAAAAGGGTATTAAATAACTGTAAATTGGCCTCTATTTGCTAAAGTTATGGTAGTTGCAAGAAAAAGAGGTGTATGATGGGAGACGCGACGCGACGTGGCATAAGTGGGGTAATCTTAGACTCGTGACTCCCCACTGTAATTTTAGGTATTAGTAACACTATATACTAATTTATTTATTACACCTTCTATATACCCCTATAGATACTCTATATCCTATTATAACTAGTATAATATTACACTATTAACAGAGGTATAGAAAAAACCTAGGCTAATGCTTTTCCTTATAGGTAAAGAAGATAATAACCTAGGTAACCTTAATCTAACCCTATAGCCTATAAAAGAGAACTATTTATAGACCTATATATTATAGACTTTAAAAGTACTAAGCTTAACTAAATATTACTTATTTAGTAATATAGTTAAGGAGAAGCTAATTAGTAAACTATTTTATATATTTATAGGTAATTTAGTTATTTAGAAAAGTAAAACCTTATAAAGTTCTATTATAAGCTACTAGTAGCCTAACGCCTACTATAGCTATAGTATATATTTAGTATATATAGTATTATAAAAAGAGATCCTAGTTAAGAATATAGCGTTAAAAGAAGCTAATTAGTAAACTATCTTATATATTTATAATTAATTTAGTTATTTAGAAAAGTAAAACCTTATAGTGTTCTATTATAAGCTACTATAATCCTATTATTTACCTTAACTATAGTATATAAATAGTATATATAGTATTATAAAGAAAGACTAGTACTATAAGGCCTAGCTTTCTAGTATTATACTAAGCTATCCCTAAACTATACTATCCTAAGGTAAATAAATACACTATCTAAAACACTAATAGTAGTACTAAGGCTATTACCTAGCTTTAGTGTTACTTTCTAGAGAACTTTTTATTTTATCTTTTATTAAATTTAGTATTACTATAAAAGTCTACTACTATATAGCTTTAGCTTTTAAGTATTTATAATACTATAATAGTAGTTTACCTTTAAGTTAGTAAGGTTTTAAGTTTAATAGCTATTCTATAAGAGAGAGCCTTTTTAGCTAATCCTACTAGTAGTATTAAAAACCCCTCTTAGAGAGGTTACTATTAATAAGAGTAGTATTATAGTAAATAAAAGGACTAGTATTACCTAGAATTAAAAAGACTTTATTATTCCTTAGTCCTTTAATAGTGTCTATAAAAGTAAACCTATACTAGCTACTTTTTTAGTTATAGTACTATATAGTATTACTATAGGAGGACTATTACCTTTACTATAGCTATTTAGTATTTACTAGTAGCTATATTCTACTTATTACTATAAGGTTTTTAAGGTAGTATTACTAGACCCTATAGCCTATATAATAATTTAGGCCTCTAGGAAGACCTTATTAATATTATAGACCTTTTACCTTATAATCTACCTAGGTAGCTGTTAGTAGAGGCACTAGAGCTCCTATAGTATATTATAATATAGAAAGTATAAGTATATAGTACCTAGAAAGGTCCTTTGCTAGTAAAGGTAGGCTTAAAGAATTATAGGACAGTAAATAGTTTTATATTAAATTAAGCTTAGTAGTAGTATACTTCTAGCTTTAGGAGTATTTAGCCTAAAGTAATAGTAGTTAGCCTACTATATATTATCTAAAGCCTACTATATTACACTAAAAGTATAGTTATTTTAACTATATAGGCTATCCTTTAATATAGTAGAGGTTAAGGTTACTTTAGTATAATAGTTTACTAATACCTTTTGTTTTACTTATCCTCTTATAGACCTACTAACACTTTTTTAGCCTAAACTCTACTCTACTAGGTTTTACTTTAAAAAAATATTTCCTAAAAAAAAGATTACTATAAAAAATAAAAAAATTAACTTATAGCTATATAAACCTTATCTAATTCTATATATAATAGAAAAAAGGTACCCTAGAAAAAAAAGTTAAAGAACTAATAATAAGTTAAGTATTATATATATATAGTAATATATAGTGTATTTTATAGCTCTAAGTTAGCTAGTTATAGTAGTAAAGTTAGTATAATTATATCTACTAGGTTTATAGAGATATCTAGGTTTAAAGTTTAGAAAACTAGTAATAAGCTCTCTAAAGTAGCCTAACTAGACACCTATAGTCTAGGGAAGTTATTAAGGGCTAAGGGCCTTATAAGAAGTAGGTCTAACTAATCTCTAGTATATTTAGTCTATTATATAGATTTATATAAGAAGTAAAACTAAAAGATATATAAATAAGGTTACTATAAATATACTTACTAAGTAAGCTAATAGTAAAAAGAAGGCTATTAGGTAGCTTTAAATTATTAAGCTTAGCCTTTATAGTTATATTTATATAGTACTAAGTAAGTTACCTTTTATAACCTAGGACCCTAAAGGTATATACTTATTCTAGGGTACCTTTTTTTTTTAAGGTAACTTTTTTTTTTTCTAGGGTACCTTATAAAAGTTTAAATAAATCTATCTATAGTAAGTAGATCTCTTTATTTTTTACTATATATAAGGCCTATATAAGGCTTTATAATACTTATAAGTGCTAGACTATAGGCTACTACCTTATAAGTAATTATATATCTATTATAAGGTAACTTTTTTTTTTCTAGGTAACTCTTTTTTTTTTCTAAGGTACCTCTATAAAAGTTTAAATAAATCTATCTATAGTAAGTAATCTCTTTATTTTTACTATATATAAAGGCCTATATAAGGCTTTATAACACCTATAAGTACTAAGACTATAGGCTACTCCTTATAGTAATTATATATTTATTATAAGGTAACTTTTTTCTTTTCTAAGGTAACTCTTTTTCTTTTCTAGGGTACCTCTATAAAAGTTTAAATAAATCTATCTATAGTAAGTAAATCTCTTTATTTTTTACTATATATAAGGCCTATATAAGGCTTTATAACACCTATAAGTACTAAGACTATAGGCTACTACCTTATAAGTAAGTTATATATTTATTATAAGGTAACTTTTTTTTTTCTAAGGTAACTTTTTTTTTTCTAGGTAACTCTTTTTTTTT
>NW_026851145.1:0-3405 GCF_030913465.1 Colletotrichum navitas
AAAGGTTACTTTTCTTAAGGTAAATAAGAACTAGGCCTAGTAATAAGGCTAACCTTTATAGCTATAAGAAGTAAGCTTAATAAAGGGGCTCTTTTTATAGCTATAAGAAGTAAGCCTAGTAAAAAGGCTAACTTTTATAGCTATAGGAAGTAGGCCTAGTAAGAGGGCTAACCTTTATAGCTATATAAAGTAGCCTTAATAAGAGGGCTCTTTTTATAGCTATAAGAAGTAGACCTAGCAAGAGGGCTAACCTTTATAGCTATAAGAAGTAGGCTTAATAGGTAAGCTCTTTTTATAGTTATAAAGCAAGGTTAATAAGGGGGCTCTTTTTATAGCTATAAAGATAGTACTTCTTATAGAGGCTATTTCCTATAGCTATAAAAAGAACCTCTCTTATAAAGCCTGTTTCCTATAGCTATATAGGTTAATTAGTTAATAATAGAATAGAATAGTAGAATAGCTATGTTAGTGTAATTACCTTTACTGCTTTTATAGGGATATACTGTTTTTTTAAACTAATTAAAAATATAAATAGTAGTGTGTCTATAAGGCTAGTGCGTCTATATTAATTCCTAGTATGTCCTAATTAATTACTAAATATTAATAAAAGAAATAGTATTTTTAAGAATAAACCTATAAAAGGTTATATAGTATAATAATAGTAGCTATATATAAATAATATCTTATAGCTATAGTATATACTAAATAAAAGGCTAAAAGTTACCTAATTTACTAGTTTAAATATTAGTATACACTTTTATTATTAAGACACTAACTTTTTTATTTTTTTAAAAAGTCTATAAAAGACTATAATATTTATTAAATTATTTATAATAGTTAATTTATAGACCTAATTTACTATAGCTAACTCCTTAATCTCTTTAAATAAAAGTAAAAGGTCTTTATTATCTAAAGGTAAAAATATAAATATCTTTAGTAAGGCTAACTTTAGTAATATATAGCTATAAGCTTTTCTTAAGAAAAATAATAATATAAGAGAAATAATAAGTATACTACTATTATAAAGACCTTCTTTTATAACCTTAATAGACTTTTTAAAGTAACTTATAACTATATAAGACTATTTATAAATAGCTTAACTCTTTTATAAATAACTAATAATTATTTAAATAACCTTTTTTTTAGTAAAAGTACTTAAATTTTAAGGTAATAATATTTTAGACTTCTTAAAGAAGTTTAATAACCTTCTAGCCTTTATATATAATAAGTTATTTAAGAGGATTTAAGAGGTCTATATATACTTTATCTTTAATTATTTAAAGGTAATATAGTTAATTACTTAAGACTAGACTTCTTAGATAACTATAAAGAATAAACTAATAGAAGTCTTTAGATTAGTAGACTTAAAGATCCTTTAGAATCCTAATAAAGAGTTATAAAACTTTATAAATAGCCCTTATATTATAAATAATAACCTTAATAAAATAACTACTTTTATTTTAACTATTTAAATACTATAATATAAAGCTAAGGCCTATAAAGATATAAAGCTTACTAATATAAAGCTTATATAAATTATCTTTTATTATTTTTTATAAAAAGTAATAAAAGCTATAGCTAAGTACTTAAGCTATAAAGTTATAAATATACTATTAAAGTTATAGTCTAATATTAAGAATACTTTAGTTATTTAGTTAAAAAGGTAGCTAGCTTTATAATAGCTATTAAGTAACTTAAAGACTAACGTTATTATACTATATTTAAAGTCTAATAATAAGGTCTTAATAGTTAAGACTTTATAAAGAAAGCCTACTAATACTATAAGCTAGGGAGTTATATTTATAGTTAAAGCCTTTACTAAAGACTTTTAGGACCTTTTAATTTATAAGGCTAAAGTATAAGTAAAGATATAGGTAGTAATTTAGTAAGCTCTTTAGCCTAATAACTTTATAACTATTAATATTAGAAATCTTAATCTTATAGTACTAAAGTATTAACCTTAGCCTTATTCTTAGACTTATAGTAATAGTTATAACTATAGTTTTTACTAAGGCTACTAGGGTTCTTAACTTTAATACTATAATTACTTTTATACTAATAGTGCTTATTAGTTTTATAAAGTAATAAATTATATTATTATTAACTATTAATATACTTACTACTATATTACTTATAGTATTTATTACTATAAGACCTTTTATTAGTATTTTAGAGAAATAAATAATCCTAAGGCTTTTATAAAGCTTAGTATTATTAATAAAGAATATAATAAAAGATAACTAGATAATAAGACTATTTTTTATTATATCTTAATATACTCTAAGGTCTTTAAATACTTTATTAATATAGTTTACTATATAGTATATAATATCTTCTTAGAATTAAAAGGAGAGGTTTAAGCCTATAAAGCCTACTTTACTATATAACCTTTACTAAATAGGTCTATAAATCTTAACCTTATAGAGAATATTACCTTTATAGATAACTCTTTAAAGTCCTTTTATTTCTCTACTATTATAGCCTAGGCTAAGTATATATATACTACTAAAAAATAAAAACACTTAGCTATAAGTAAAAACCTTATAATATATAATAGTAATATAAGCCTTAACCTATTAACTTACTTAATATCTAGTTTTCTAATCCTTTAGTTACTAATTAAGTTATTAAACTTAATAATAATAAAAAGGTCTAAGACTTTTCTTTATTAGTAGCTAAAGACCTTTACTTAACTAATAATACACTAGTAAAAAGATTTATATCTTAAGGTAGTTAAAACCTTATATAAAAGCTTCTTTATAAGTATACTAATAATAAAATATTAGTCCTAAAGACTTTTCTTTAGTAAGTATAACTAAAATATAATAATATAGTCTATTAATAAGCTAAAGTAATAGTTAATAACTATAAGGCCTATTTTACTAAAGAGTCTTATAGTGTTTTTTTAGTTATAAATAAGTACTTTTTATAATACTTTAATAAAGTTAAAAACTAAAATAGCCTTATCTAAGAATAAATATAAAGATAAAATAAAGTAATAAGATCTTCTTTTAATACTATAACTTTATAAACTACTACTATAGCTACCTTAAAGAGTTCTTAGACCTATATTATTAACTTTAAGGTTAATTTTATTAATATTATCTTTAAAAAAACTAATACTATAAAGTATTACTAAGAATCTATTATTATAAATTTAAAGAGAATTATAGTCTATAACTTTATTATTACTTATTAGTAGCTTATAGTTATAATATACTAACTAGATAACCTACTAATTAAAAGTATTTTTAATAGTAGTTTTATAATTAACCTTATTATTATATTATTTATATAAAGAATTAGCTTATAAGACACTATAGTTAAGATAAACCTAGAGATTAAAAGTATTACTAACTAGATAAAAAGGATTTAATTCTTAGGTATAATTATAAATAATATTTA
>NW_026851146.1:0-3396 GCF_030913465.1 Colletotrichum navitas
TTATAAAGAGGGACAAGAAAAAGAGAGCTACCTTCTATAGGTCTAGTAGAATTTAATTACACTAATAGTTTTTTTAGACTAATTAGAGAGCGTGTATCTTATGCCTATGTAAGGCTTATACCTATATATTAATTCCTTATGCCTATCTATTAATTCCCTATATTAAATAGCCCTTTAGGTAATAAGATTAAAGGATATACTCCTTCTAAGGACCTATTAAAGAAATATTAATAACTTATAAGTTCTCTTATATACGCTATATTTATAACTAGGCTAAATATAGCCTATAGTATATCCTTTACTTCTTATTACCTTTATAACCCTATAGAATTCTTACTTAAGTAAGGAAAAGGTATATTAAGATATTTAAAAAAGACTATTAATTATAATATTACTTATAAAGGTAATATAGATAATAATAGCTTTAATAATACCTTTAACCTAGTAAGATATACTAATTTTAACTAGGTAAGTTATAAAGAAACTAGAAAATCTACTTTTAGTTATCTCTTTACTTTACTTATAAGGCCTATTAGTTAGAAGTTAAAAAAACAGGTAACTATCTCTTTGTCTACTACTAAGGCTAAATTTAATAGCCTATAGAAAGCTATTAGAGAGGTAGTTTAGTTAAAGGGCTTATTATCTAAAATAGGGTATAATATAACCCTTATTACTATTAAAATAAATAATAATATAGCTTTAAGCTTAGCCTATAACCTAGAATATTATTAAAGGACTAGGTATACTGCCTTATATTACTATTACACTTGTTAAGAGGTTAAAAAAGGTAATATAGAAGTAAAATATATCCTTACTTCTTCTATACCTACTAATAGCTTAATAAAGCCCTTTTCTAGGGTTAAATCTTAAGAATTTATTAAGCTAATAGGCTTATATAATTAAAATAAGTTTATATAATATACCTATATATTAGTATATTTTTCCTAATATTTTTAGGATTTTTTCTTAATAAGTTATTATACTTATTAAGATATACCTCTAGATATTATATTCTATTCTAGGGTACTTTTTATTACTTATTTTACTCTATAATAGAGTAAAAGAGGGAGTATTAGAAGTATAAGAACTAAGAGTATTTTTTATACTCTTAATACTTCTTTATCCTATATTTCCTTTATTATAGACGTTATATATATATAAGATACATATATATATAATTTACTAACTTAGTAGACTAATATATATATTAATTATATAAGTATATCTAATTACATAATTACTAGAAGATAGGAGAAGGTACTAGAATATCTAAGAAACCTTCTCTTAACACTATCTCTTTAACAAGGTTACTACTTTAAGTTAGGGTTATCTAACTAGGGTTAACAAGTTATATAATCTTAGTTTAATTTATAAGTAGCTTATATAAGTATAGAATATTCTAGTAAGCTAGATATATTTATATAAGGGCTAGATTTCTTTTTATTTTAGTTTATTTTATTCTCTCTCTAAGTAAGTAAAATAAAATAGTTAGTAATAAAATAATAAGACTAACTATTATACTCTCTTTATATCTATATCCTTATATCTCTATATCTACCTTTATTATCCTATATTCTTACTTCTATAGGATATATCTTTATATAAGAGATATACTCTCTTATATACTCTTAGGCTATTATTCTCTCTAAGAGATCTAAGCCTACCTATTATACTAACACTAAGTCTTAGTTCTTATAAAGTTACCTATACTTAATAGTATAAATATCTATATAGTCTTAATTAGGTAACTTAGAGTATTATATATATATATATTTAACTAAGGTTACTTAAGTTACTATAAAGAAAGTAAGTTTATTTTACTAAAGAAGACTAATTTATACTCCTAGGATTTAGTAAGTAAGTAATCTATAGTCTTTATTTATTAATATATTAGCTATATATAAAAAAAAAGTTAATTAATTAGTAACTTTATACTTATAGCTATCTTTAAAAATAGTAAATAAGATATTATTTACTAGGCTTTACTTATTATATTTACTATAGTACTAAGCACCTTAAATTAAAGTTATAAGCTAAGTATCTTTATTTATTATATACTACTTATACTTATAAATAAACTAGTAATCTAAAGACTATTAGTACTAATATTAGTCCTTAGGTCTAAGAGTAGTAAGTTAATTTAACTTTATTATATTAACTTTAAAGACTTTAGCTAGACCTTAGCTCTAGATACTATTCTAGTAGATCTTAAGATTCTTTAGTTTATTTATAAGTTCTTAATTAGTAGTACTTAAGACTAGTTAATTAATTTATATATTAACTATTAGCTATTAAGTCTACTAGTGCCTTTATATTATAGGCTAGAGCTATAGTAAGTATAGTAGGGCTTTGCCTACTATAATATATAAGCTAGTAAAGTAAATATACTTAGTTAACGCTTAGTTAGTACCCCTATTTAACCTTATATATATAACGTATATACTACTATAAATAGCCTTTTTTCCTTAGTCTAGATTAATTATATTAAGTTACTATACACTTATTAAAAAGTAGTACTAACCCTTTATATATCTAGACTCTTTAACTAACTAAATAAGTAAGCTAAATAATATACTTATATTAGTATAAAAGGAGGTAGCTTTTATATATAAAGCCTTACTTAAAATATATAATACTATTTTAAGCCTCTAAGCTAATATAATAGCTATTAAATAAAGTACTATAACACTAGTAAAGAAAAGTATAGTAACTATATAAGAGAGTATAAAACCTACACCTATATAAACACTTACTAAATTTATATAGGCACCTACTATACTTATATAAGAAGCTAGCTCCTAAGTATAGACCTAAAAGATATTACTTTTACCTAAAAAGTTCTTAGGCTTATACTATAACTTTTCTTTATAGTTATACTAAATATATAATAAAATAAAGCTTAATTATACTTTTTTTATAAATAATTATAAAGTATAGTACTTTATTAATATATACTTAAAGATTAAGCTATAATATATTATCTTTATATTTTATTAATAAAGTAGTAAATAATATAACTATAACCTTAAATAATTTTTATAGTACTTAGAGTATACTTATAGTAACCTTAATATAAAGTAGTATATAGCTAGTGCACTAGTTTTTATTTATATAAGGGATAATAAAACCTTTTTATCTTTTTACTTTAAGTTTAAAAAGACACTAGTAGAGGCTAATAAGTAGTCTTAAGACTATAATATATATATTATACTTTTTATAAATATACTTCTACTATATATTTATACTATATTAGTAAGTATTTTTCTCTTAAATAACTATAATAAGTAAGTTAGGTAGATTATAAAAGTATCTTAGAAGGTTAAAGACCTTTTATACTTCTCTTAAAAGTAGTACTTACTTTTATATAAAGATACTAATAGTAATACTATAATAGTA
>NW_026851147.1:0-3370 GCF_030913465.1 Colletotrichum navitas
AAGACCTTCTCTTTATTTCTAAGAAGTATACTATATATATACTCTTTTATATTAATAATATTCTTATTATATACCTAAAAGAGAGTAAGAAAGCAAGAGAAGTAATTATTATAAGGCTAAAAAAGGTATATAAAATAAAGGACCTTAGAAAAGTAAAGTAATATTTAGGTATTTATATTATATATAATAGACTTAACTAGAAGATATACTTTTACTATAACTAATATATTTATAATATAGCTATAAAGTTTAAGTATATAAATAAGATTTCTTTTATAATACTACTACTAATAATAGACTTTCTTTAAAACAAAAGGATAATAACACTAGTAAAAGTAAAGCTATTTTAAAAGATAATTAAATTAATCCTATATACTACTATAATAATCTAGCTAAATATAGTATTTACTTACTTACTTTTTTCTAGGTACCTAATAAACCTAAGTGTATACTATATTTAAGTAGTAAAGTAGTATATCTAATACCTCTTTTATACCCTATATCTATTAATATACTTTAGTATCTTAGGGGGTATATAACTTCTTTATATAAGTAATACTTCTTTTACTAATAATATAATTACTTACTAGTTATCTTAAAAGTATATTATATATTATTATTAAGTAGTATAGTTAAAGAAGTAATTTATATAGTTAAAAGTAACTTATTTCTTTTATCTATAGTGCTATAATCTATATTCCTTAAATATTACTTTACTTAGTAAATTCTACTATAAGTATCTATATTTAGGAGCAAAGGTTAGATTAATAAGTAACGTTATTCTAGAAAGCAGTGTTAGTTAGTAATATCCTACGTAATATACCCCCTTAGGCGTTAGCGTAGGTTACTATACGCCTAAATATAAAGAAAAAATAGTTCTTCTAGTGTAAAAAGGCTAGTTATTATATAATTATAGGCTACTAGCATTAGGCGTTCTTATTAGTAGGTCTACTTACTATAAGGCTAGCCTATACACTAGTAAATATTTACCTTAAGGCTAAATTTATAGTTACTTTTTTCTTTTTTTTTTAATAACTATAATAATAATTATTAGTTATATTATTATTTTTATTATAATTAATCTTTAACTTATTATTTTTTTATATTACTATACTACTTTACTTAATTACTAATACTTCTTTTTTTTTTAGATATCTTATAAAACTATTACCTTTAGTAAGGCTTATATATATACCTTTATAGTTACTATAGGCCTTAAGGCTATAGTAGTCTTACTACTATATAACTACTATAGTTACTATAAGTGTACCCTGTCTCCTCTTAAGAAGGAGGAGGAGACCTTTAGTAGGTCTATAAGGGAGTAAGAACCCCCTATAGATAGGTCTTATAAGTATTATCTTGTTACTAGTTAATTAATTTTAGTGCTAAAGAATAAGTGTAGCTCTTTAAAACTAATAATAAGTAGTCTCTCTAGAGTAGAGTATTAAAAAAATATAATATAAATATAATATAAATATAATATATATATTTGTATTTCTTTTCTAGTATAATATAATATATATATTTGTATTATATTTTTTCTTATATATAATATAATATAAATATAAATATATGTATTGTATTTTATATATTATATAAAATATAAAGACAAAATACAAGATTAATTCTTTTTATATATATTTATATAGTAGTCTAATAATATATAACTAAAAATATATTAGTAGGTTTATATATATATCTATATATTAAAAAAAATATTTTATTAATACTAATACTATTACTTCTTGATATATTATATATATTTAAAAGTAGTTATATTATTATTTACTCTTAGTTACTTAGTTATTAATACTAAGATTTCTAATATTATTACTATAAAACGTATTTAGAAGAATATTAGTAATATAGTATTCTTTTACTTCTTTAATATTATAATTTAAAATACTATTTATATTACTTTCTTCCTAGTTATAATAATATATTTTATAGAGTAATAAACTACAAGACCCTTATACTAAGCACTTTATAGATGCTATAGAAAAAGGAAAAAATAAGCTTAATACTTATTTTTCTTTACCTATTATATATGCTAATTATCCTAAATTTAAGCCTTATATTTTAGGTTCTATTTTAGAACTTAAGTAGAATATACTATAGTTTTTTAATAATACTTATTTAAAGGCTTATTTACCTTCTTAGCTAAAGGTAAAAGTAAAAAAAGATCTTAAAGAAGAATATAATAAGTAAGTAACTTAACTATAACAACTATATTAATATACTTCTAGTTACTATATTTACCTTTAATATACTTATAGTTATAATATACTAATTTATTATTTCGATATTTTAGGCTAAAATAAAAGATTATTAAAGATCTAGAAAAAAATAATAAAGAAGAGTTATATATTCCTAGTTTAAATAAAACTATTAAAATTAAGGATAATAACTATAACTCTAATTCTTCTTCTGATTTTTCTACTAGTAGTACTAGTAAAAAAGCAGATAGATTTACTATAGATTTATCTAAGCCTAGAGAAGGACCTTTACGTAAAAATAAATTAAAAATACCTATTTCTAAGCCTAAGCCTAAGGAATTTAAGGATTTTTACCCTATATAGAGTAAATAATAAGTAGCTAAAATAAGAGAAATTAAATTAGAAAATTATTATTCTTTATCCCCTATAGGAAATAAAGTAAGTAAGACTTTTAATATATTTAACTAGTTTTTAAAACTATAAAAAATTTATTTATAGACTATAACTATTATATTTTTAAAATAATTTAACATAATACTATATAGTATATACTAACTATTATTTAGGTAAATTCTTTAGAGTAGTAGAAGAATAATATAGAGAAATTTCCTATTTTATCTATATTAGCAAGAAAATACTTAGCTATACCTCCTACTTCTACTGTAGTAGAAAGTAGTTTTAACTAGTCTAGTAATATTATTACTAAAAGAAGAACTAATTTAATAAATAATACTAGAAAACAATTAATGCTTTTAAAAGGCTAGTAATAATCTAGTAATTTAGAGGGCTTAGATAGCTCTTTTTATATACCTAAGATATATAGTAGTTTATTTAATATAGGCTTTAAATACTTATCTAAAGAAGAAGGGAGTATTATAGAAGAAGAAGTAAAAGATAAAGAAATAGAAGATTTTAAAGAAGTAGAAGAGATAGAAGAGGATTCTAGTTATTAAGAGCTATTTATTATATAGTTATTATATAGTTAGTTATTATATAGTTAGTTATTATATAGTTAGTTATTATATAGTTAGTTATTATATAGTTAGTTATTATATAGTTAGTTATTATATAGTTAGTTATTATATAGTTAGTTATTATATAGTTAGTTATTATATAGTTAGTTATTATATAGTTAGTTATTATATAGTTAGTTA
>NW_026851148.1:0-3339 GCF_030913465.1 Colletotrichum navitas
TAAAGTTATAGTTATTTATAAATAAGCTATTAATAAATATAAAGAGCTTAGTAGTTATAAGGTTAATTAGTAAAATTATAGGCTATAGTTAAGGTTATTAATTTTACTATTTAATTTAGTAGTTTAAAGCTTTAATCTCCTCTACTATAGGTAATTAGTGTTAGGCAGTAACTAAATAGTTAAAGTAGGCTTTAGGTTAGTAAATAAAAGTAATATATACACTATAGGCGTATTACTAGATATAATCTTACTAGGCAGTAAGTAATTTCTTATTAATAAGTTAGAGCTCTTTACTTTAGCCTTTTTAATAAAGGGTAGCTTACTGTTAGTAGTAATTAGATAATATACTATTATAAAGGTAATAAAGTTATTAGCTATAAGTAACTGCTTAGGTTTTACTATAAATATAGCCTTCTTAAGCTTCTTCTTTTATAGGCAGAGAATTTACTGTCTATAAGGCTAATTATATTATCTATTTATATACTAATTAATCTAAAGTTACTATTGTTAGGTAATAATATTAATAGGTAAAGGTTAAATATTAATAAATCTATCTAAAGATTCTCTTTATAATAGTAGTTATAAGTTACTTACTAGTAGGTTTCTACCTTTATAATACTATATAATAGCTTAGTTACTATTATTATTATATTTACTAAGTAAAGATAGTAAATTTATATAGGTAGGTAGACAAGAATAATATAATTTAATAGTGTTACTAATTAGGTATATGCCTAGGTAATATTATATAACTAGAGGAGAAATCTATATTAAAGTAGTAAAGGGGTAAAGGTAAGTATTAATTACTAGGCTATTTACTAGATAATAAGTAACTATATAAGAATTATTTTTTTACTATTATCTAAATAGCCTTAGATAATAAGCTATAATTTCTTATAAGGCTATTTATTTTTACCTTTTACTTTATAGACTATATATAATTTAAATATATAGGTGTTACTATAGGATTTCTTATTATAGGTAATAATATAAAATACACTATAGTTAACAAGGGCTTTTACTTCTGCCTTATTAAATTCTTTAAAGGGTTTACTAGGTGTAGTAATAATCCCTTTCTTGTGTAGCTTAATAGTAAGTATATAGTCTACTTCTTCTTTTATAGTTAAGAACACTATAGTTATAGTAGAGTATATCTTTATAAAGAATATAAGTATTAGGTTTTTTTATAGGTAACTATAGCATTATTATAGTAGTTTATTATTAATAATAATAGTATTATATACTTCTTCTTTAGTGTTAGATATCTTTATAAGGTCTTTTTATGCTTATATAGTGTACATAGGATTATCTTCTGCTTATATAGAGTAGCTAGTAGGTTTATTTAGTATAGGGAAGTCTAGTTAACCTTTCTCTATATAGTAGGGTTTTACTACAGTAATCCTAAAGTTATATAGGCTATAAGGTAAATTAATAGTGTAAGTAGTACTATTATTAGTAATAAGGTAAAATAGGCCTTACTAGCTACGTTTTTTATACTATATATAGATAAAAGATTAAAGGGGTAAAGTAATAGTATTAGTTAAATCTAGGCTATTATATATAGCTAGTGCTTTATAAAGCTATTACTTTATATAGATTTAGTATACTATAGCTATTACTTTCTTAATTACTATAGTGTACTATATAGTAGTTATAGTAGGTAGTAACTTATTAGTTATTTAGGGGTATACACTAAAAATAAGGAGAGTTAAGATAAGGTTATCTAGGCTAGTAGTATTATTAATTACTTTAATAGTAAGTTAAAAAGTAACTTTAGGTTTAGCGCTAGTTTCTTTATAAATAATCTTATAGGTATAGTAAAGAGGTATATAATAGTGTTTAACTTTACTAATACTATAATAGGCTTTAATAGGCACTTTTTTTACTTTAATAGATAACTTATAGGTAGTATATTTAAACTTACTAAAGTAAAAATTTAGGCTAGCGTTAGTTATTATCTAATTAGGTAGACTAAGATATACGTTAATCTAGTATATCTATAGTGCCTCTTATATATACTCTATAGTAATAGATTATAAGAATCTTACTATATTAAACACTATTACTATATTAACTATATAAAGTACTAGTTTATTACTATTAAGATATATTATATTAATAAGGATCTTATAGTTAAACTTATTATTATTATATAATATAAACTTAAAGTAACTAGAGGCTTTAAAGTATAATTAGTAGTAGTAGTAGTACTTATTAATAGCTTTAATTAATAATAGAGAGGTATTTTCTTTAGTGTATTTAAGTAACTTATAAAGTTACTAAACAGTTAGGTAGCTAAATTACTAGTAGATTTAGTGTAATTTACTGTCTATTAGGTGTTACTTAGTAATACTCTTCTCTAGTGGTTATAGAAGTATCTATAGGTAGCTAAATTAGTAAATAATAGGTATAACGTTATTACCTTAGATTAGCTAGTTAGTAAGGTTATTAAATTTTATACTATAATAGTCTATATTCTTTAAGTAAAAGAGAAATAAAGTATTAGTAGTTATTATATAAAAAACAAGGTTACTAAGTAGTATAGATATATTAATTACCCCTAGGGATTTAAAAGGTAACTAGGAACTTATTATAAAAGTGTCTTTTTTATTAGCTAGTAAATAGTTTACTAACTTTAGTATATTTTATAAATTTAGTATATTTAGCTTATATATTCTTAAAGGTAACTATAAAGTTATTAAGTTTTTACTTAGTGTTATTAATAACTATAAGGCTAATATAAATAGCTTATAGCTTTATTAAGATATTTTCTATAGTAGTAACTATTAGGTTAACTTTACTAATTAAAAAGTAAATAAAGTTAATAATATATTCTTTAACTTAGCTATAAGTATATTTAAAATAGTAGTTACTACTCTAGTAAGTATAATTCTTAAGTTAAGTAGTAATTTAAAAAAGCTAGTACTTAAACTTTAGGTTCTTACTATCTTTTTTATCTTTAATCTTAGTAAAGATAAAGACTTTAAGGAGTTTAAAGTTCTTATACTAGTAAGTATTATTATTAGTTATTAAGAGAGTAAAAAAGTTAGTATATAAGCCTCTAGCTTTTAAGTTAGTAACCTACTATTATAGGTCTTTAAAGACTATATAGTCTTAGGTCTTATTAGCTTATTATTACTTTAGGTGTTCTATTTAGTTATTTAAGGTAAAGTTAGTGTCTTTTACCTTCTAGAGTTTAGTCTTTAGTAAAGTAATTATAAAAATATACTTCTTATAGTTAGTAATAAGTTCTTTAGTCTTAGTAAATAAAACTTCTTAGTTATTAGTATATACTATAGTAATAAAGCTAAGTTTAAGCTTTAGGTATTACTAAGTAAG
>NW_026851149.1:0-3316 GCF_030913465.1 Colletotrichum navitas
TAATATAGAAGGCCTTATATAAATTAGCCTAGTAATTATAAATAGGTTTTTATTATTTAAGGTATATATATAAATAGCTAAGTAATACCTTTATATATTATTATAAAGGGTAAATATTACCTTCTCTTTTGGTACTAAAATAGCTAATTCTTAGCTAATTAGTATATCTACCTAAGTAGAAATAAATAAATAATAAATAAGATTAGCCTAAATTAGTTAAATTCTTTTAACTAGTATATAAAGTCTTATATAAAGGGTACTTATTACCTTCTAATCCTAGATAACTATAATAGCTATAAATTAACTAAATTTAATAACTACTATAAAAAGAAAAAGATTATTACTTTATATATACTTTCTTACTTATTATATAAGCTTTAGTCTCTTAATATTAACTATTTTAGCCCTTTAAAGCACTTATATAGTATAAAGATTAAGAAAATAATATAAATATAAATTATATATATTACTAAAGATAATTTTCTTTTTACTTTTAAAGGAGTATTTATTATTTTAATAAGTAGAATTAATATATAATTAAGTTTTTAGTAAGCTAGTCTTATACCTTTTAATCCTAAAGTTATTATTTTTTACCTAGATTTTAAGCTAAAGATACTAACACTAGTAAACTTATATTTAACTAGCTTAGGCTTATAAGACCTAAAGACACTAATTATAGTAATTAAAGATATATAAAGCTTTACTTTATTAAAAAAAAGGATTAAGGAGTATTAAAGAAGTTTACTAATACTAATATATAAGGTAATTAACTTATAGTTAAAAGGTATTAGTAAGTTAGTATATAAACTTACTATTATTAAGGTAAAGAACTATAAATTTTATATAAAGATAAAGGTACTTAGTAAACACTAGAGGGCTAAAAACACCTAACTATATCTTAGAGGGTTATTTAATATAACTAAAGTAGAGGCACTATAAGGAGAAAAAAAAGGTATTAAAGCTAGAGGTAAAAAAATATCCTAAAAGGAAGATTATATAGAGGGTAGTAAACTATATATATAATAATATAGTAATTATAAAAAGACTAGATATAATATATAAACCTATAAGGTAGTTTAAGATAGTAAGAAAGAAGATAGTAATAAGTAGTTTTAATTAATTTTATATATTATAGCTTAATTAACTTATAGAAAAGGTAAAAAGGTAAAAAGAAGTAGGCTACTTACTATAATAGGCTACTTACTTTATATATATATATTAAAGGTAATATTAAGAATATAAATATAGACTAGTAATACTAGCTAATATATTTTTTATATTTAGGTCTAATAACCTACCTTAATTAGAATTACTAGTAGTGTCTAGTAGCTTAGTAAAATCCTAGGAATAGACCTTAATAGCTAACTTTACTAAGCTTTCTTTACTTAAACCTTAAACTTAGTAAAAATAATAAATTAAAGTATATACTTAATTAGGATAAGATTAATAAGTAAGTAGTATTTACTTAAGTAATTATAAAGAAATTTAGAGAGAATATTTTAATTTTACTTAATATAGCTATAAAGGTATAGTCTTAGTTTAAAAAGAATACTATAGTAGTAATCTAAGAGATACTAGATAGTAATATATTCTTTAATATATATTCTAAGGTACTTACTTACCTAATTAAAGAAGTTAAGCTATAAGAATAATAAAAAGTAAAGTAAATCTTAGCTATATATAATAAAAGCTTACTAAGACTTAGTACTAGATAAGCTAAAGTTATAATAACTAAAGTAATTAACCTTTAGGCTATTAAATTAATTATACTTACTTTTATAATACTATACTTTATTCTTAATATTTAAATTAGTAGTTTTAAGCCTAATTAAAGTAAGTATATTAAAGCTATTATTTATAATAGCTCTTAGACTAATATTATCTTAAAAATATATACCTTAAAGTATAGCCTAAAGCTTACCTCTATAAGGCTATAGATAAAGACCTTTAACCTAGTAGTACCCTAGATAACCTTCTAAGAAGTTACTATAGTACTTATTTAAGTAAAAGGCTATTATACTTTAATAAGTATATTTATTATAGGTAATAATTAAATAAGTAATCTATTACTTCTTAAAGAATCTTTTTATTTATATTAAAAGATTAACTTTTTATATAAAGATAACCTAGTTATAGTAATCTTATTAAATAAGAATACTTAACTTTATATACTTACTATTAGAGATTTAAAAGTGTATTTTATATAGAATTTATATTTTTTTAAAAATATAAGGCTTTTTAAACTAAGTTATAAATATTTAATAATATAATTAATATATAGTATAGATCTTAAAATTATTACAAGGGTTACCTAATATAGTTTCTATTTTTAGTAACTATATACTAACATATATTAGTAAGTATAACTTGTATTTATATTATATTTTTTGCCTATTACTATACAATATATGTTAGTGCCTATACTAAAAATAGATTTCTAAAAACTAGTATAGAAACGCAGGGCTACTTCCTAGAAAAGAAATAAAAATATTAATATATTAAGAAAAAAAAGCTTAATCTAAACCTTATTTTACTATATTTTTATATAGTATATATAAGCCTATATAACTACTAACTCTTTATTACCACACTATAAAGGTCTTAACACTTATATAGAATCCTTGTATTTTGTTTTAGAACTC
The DNA here is from genome assembly GCF_030913465.1 of Colletotrichum navitas. Taxonomy (NCBI): domain Eukaryota; kingdom Fungi; phylum Ascomycota; class Sordariomycetes; order Glomerellales; family Glomerellaceae; genus Colletotrichum; species Colletotrichum navitas. Next base: position 2,643 of record NW_026851149.1, read on the forward strand.
TAAGCTAGTCTAAGTCTTATAATAAAAATAGTTAAAATAAGTATCCTAAAATACACTAGAAAAAAAGATATATTTTTAGAAAAAAATAAAAGTTAAGACTAGATTACACCTAGCTTTTATTAAGGCCTAGTTGTTTTTATAGTATTTATAAAGAACTATATTTTAGCTACTAAGACTATAGACTACTAAAGTACCTCTAGCTTAAAGTCAGTTTAGAAGGTTTTAAGCTAAGTAACTAAATATATCTTTATAACTAAAATAAATAAAAACTTTATACTTAAATAAGCTATTATTAGACTAATCTTTAATAAGCTAAAGGATATTACTATAAATAATAGTATTCTAGAAGTTTTAAGTAATAATAGTAAAACTTTAGCTAGCTTAAATAGAATTAGTAAACTAAACTTTATAGTAAAGATTACTTATAGATAGCTTAAGGTCTTTTTATATAAAAGAAGTTATAATTTAGCCTAATTAGACTAGTAAATATAAAATAAACTAAAAAAGAAAATAAGGTTTAAGATACTTACTATAAGAAGATTTAGGGAAATAGCCTAATATACTATAGTATAAGGATCTAAAGTAAAGAACTATAGCTAGAAAGTAACTTTAAAGTAATATTAAAAAGGTATATTAAAGTCTAATTAAGTTAAAGAAATAAAAAAAAGTTAAAT
>NW_026851150.1:0-3277 GCF_030913465.1 Colletotrichum navitas
TAAGATACTAAAGTATATTAATAAATATAGGGTATAAAAGAGGTATTAAATATACTACTTTACTACTTAAATATAGTATACACTTAGATTTATTAAGTACTAAGAGAAAAGTAAATAGGTAAATACTATATTTAGCTAGATTATTATAGTAGTATATAGAATTAATCTAACTATCTCTTAAAAGAGCTTTACTTTTACTAGTATTATTATTTTTTTATTTTAGAAAAAGTCTATTATTAGTAGTAGTATTATAAGTAAAATCCTATTTATATACTTAAACTTTACTACTATATTATAAATATATTAGTTATAGTAAAAATATATTTTCTAGTTAAGTCTATTATATATAATATAAATACTTAGATATTACTTTACTTCTCTAAGGTCTTTTATTTTATATACCTCTTTTAGCCTTATAATAATTACTTCTTTTACCTTCTTACTCTTTTTTAGTATATAATAAGAATATTATTAATATAAAAGAGTATATATATAGTATACTCCTTAAAAATAAAGAGATAAAGGTCTTCCTTTAATAATAGTAGCCTTAGGCTTTTTAGTGTCTTTATAAACTCTTTAAACTAAAGAAGAGGTATATTATATAACTTATATAAGGCCTATATAATAGATACTACTTTTCTTTCTTACTAATAACCTAGTAGTAGCTTATAGTATACTAGTTTTCCTAATAGGTCTCTTTTAGTATTAAGAAATATATTAACTATATTAAGTTACTTAACTTTAAGGTTAAATTATATAGTAATAGCTATTACTATATAAAAGTTTATATTATAAAAGTTACTATATATATCTAAAGAAAAAGGTTTTTTTTTATATATTCTCTTTTATAATAACTTATACTTTACTATAGTTAAGATATTTTTTAAATCTTACTTATATATTTATACTTACTTTAATAAGAGAAGCCTTATTCCTAGTAGTAAATCTTGCTTATTAATTACCTTAAACACTTTAAGATACCTTAGTTCTATAATTTTATAGTCTATTACTTATTATAGTAGTTAATAAAGGTCTAGAGGTATCTTAATTAACTTCTTTAGTGTCTATAGTAGTCTTATAAGATTATTATAATAATATTACTTTTTATTTAATATTTATAGTATATAATAAGTTATTAGCTTATATATTACTATATTTACTATAGTATATAGTGTATAGTGCCTATTACTTACTTTAGCTTTTACTTCTTATTAATTATTTAAGAAGGTTATAAAGAAGCTTTTAAGGCTTAGTCTTTTCTTTTAACTAAGAGATAAGAAGAATACCCTCTTAGAGGCTACTAGTAGGCACCTTGCTTTTAGTCTACACTTTAGTGTACTATAGTTAACTATACCTATATATACTAGAGGGTACTTTATTATTAGCTTATTCTTATTTCTTAGTCTTACTTCTTTTAGCTTAGACTATTAGGTTAATTATATAGCTATATATTAATCTATATATTCTTTACTATTTTAGAACACTAGTTATTATTTAGTAGTATAAAGGTTAAAAGACTTTCTTTATATAAGGTTATAATCTCTTTTATACTATAGCGCTTAGCCTTATTATATAATCTTACTACTTAACTATTATTAAGTATTATACTTAGTTAACTAATTTTAAAGGATAAGGTTATCTTAGTATTTAGATTACTAAGGCCTAGTGTTATCTTAGGAGTCTATACCTCTTTTTTTCTTTATAGTAATACTTTAGATATATTACTTAATATCTTAAGTAATTACTTTAGTATTACTTAATAAAGGATTATTATTCTATATTATAGTAACTATTATTTTAATATATTATTATTACTTTTATTAACCTAAGTATATTTATTATTATATTTTACTTATAGTCTTTATTTTAATAATTTTAACTATACTTTTTACTTTTAACTTTACTATTATATTACTCTTCTTATCTTTACTTTAGAAGAACTTTATCTTATTAAAGTATATATTATATATAATAATTACCTTATATAGCAAAAGTACCTAAATCTTATAAAGGTTATATATATTTTATATATATTTTACTAGGTATTTAATATACCTTTATAGTTTAACTTTAAATTATCTTTTTTAAATACCCTTTTTATAGTTATTTATTAATAAATAAGCCTAGTATTTATATATATATATATTCATCCTTAGTAAAAATAAAGGTTATACTATAATACTACTATATATACTAGTGCTTACTAGTAAAAGTACTATCTAAACTAAGCCTCTTCTTTCTTAATAGGTAAAGTCTAGTTATAATACTAGAGAAGGCTTATATTATATATATAAATTACTATAAGTACTACCTCTAGCTATAGTTTATAGGGTAGTCTAGAGGACAAAAGTATCTTTACTATATAAGTAATAATTTTTTACTTTACTTTCTCTTTGCTGCCTATAGGCTTTTTTATATTTAGTAAAAGGAGCTTTATATTTATCTTAAGCTTTACTATTTACCTTTTATACTTTATATCTCCTTTAATACTGTTGGTTTTTTACTGCTTAATTAATAGGGATCCTTATCTTATAATATTACAAAGGTTTAAGAAAAGGTAGTTAATTATTAGTTATTAATAGTTAACTAGTTATTAAGGTAAAGTAGGAGTATAAGTGTAGTAGCACCCTTGCGTATAGGCAAAGGTAAAGGATTCTACTAGTAGGCAGTGTATTATATAACCTACTGCCTTTAGCTATATTACCTATATACTAATACTAGTAACTTTCTTATATAGTAAAAGTCACTAGTGCTCCTATTCCTCCTAAAAAGCCTAAAAATATAATAAAAACAAGAAGAGTAAAAGTATTACACTTTTTATAGTTATATACTACTATAAATTTATTTATCTATTTACTTAGTAGAGGTAGGCTTATACTATCTTATTTAGGTGTATTTCTTTTTAGCTATAGCTATTAAAGGTATATACCTATATTAGATAGATTTAACTACTATTAATTTATATAGTTTATATAACTTATTTTCTTCTTTAAGTGCTTATTATTCTATATCCTATTATTCTTGTTATTTCCTATTATATTTATATAACTTATCCCTTTATCTATATCTTTACCTTATTATAAAAGATAAGACTCTTAAGTGCTTAGTTTAGGGAGGACTTTGTAAACCTATTAGTAGAGTTATTATTACTATAGATCTATTGTACCTTAAAAAGCTTATATTACTTATATAATTATTATAGTACTATAATATTAATTATTAAGCGCTTCTTATAGGTAATACCTAACTTTACTAAGTATTTATATAGTAAGTATAA
>NW_026851151.1:0-3271 GCF_030913465.1 Colletotrichum navitas
TACTAACTATACTAAGTATATTTATAAGAATATAAGTAACTTATCCTTTATTATTAAGACTTTTATATAGTGTCTTTTTAAATAGCTTATAAAGGTAGTATTTCTTAGTTATAAGGAGTTTATAGTAGTAGTTACCTTTTATTATAGTAGCTACCTAGGTAGACTACTAATCTAGGTTTACTTAGAGGATTAAGGTCTTTAGGCCCTTAGCCTTAAAAGATAAGTTCTATAAATTAATAGTTATTAGCTTAACTTTTACTAAGTAATAAGAAAAAAATACCTATAGTAAATACTAAATAGCTAAAGGTATAAGGTTAGTTCTTTTTAAGACTAACTAAGTATAGCTAAGTATTTAATATATAATAATTACTATAACCTTAGGGTATTAAGTAATATTTACTTAGCTATATAAAGTAATACTTATTATATATAAGATCTAAAGTATAGTTAGTAAAAGTAACCTTATATAGTAGGTTATAGTATACTATAAAGGATATTAAAGAAGTAAAGCCTAAGCTAGTTAAAATATAAGTAAAATATAATAGTATTCTAAATATAATTACTATTCTTAGGCCTTATATATAAGTAAGATAGCCTTTACTACTTAAACTACTAGTGTATCTCCTAAAGACTTTAGTCTATTAGACTATAGTAAGAGAAGAAAGTAAAAGATAGTATTCTAATATAGTAAAGTACTAGCTTTATTAATAATAGGTTACCTACCTATAGTAGACACTTAGAAGTAGCTACTTTTAGTATATTTTTATATATTTAGTAGCTATAATTAGTATAAACTAGACACTAATATAAAAGTTAGACTTTATACTTTATAAGTAGAAAGTAAAATTATAAGGTATTACTATATAATATAGCTATATTATAACCTTATTAACTACTATTCTATTAGTAAACTAGTTTAATTTTATATTTAATAAAAAAGAACTTTTAGTACTAGTATAATAGTACTACTTATAGTAGTACTTAGTTATAGCTACTTTAGTATATCTTTATATATCTAGTAGCTATAATTAGTATAAACTAGACACTAATATAAAAGTTAGACTAGTACTTTATAGCTAGAGAGTAGAATACTAAGGTATTAGTATATAATATAGCTATATTATAACCTTACTAACTACTATTCTCTTAGTAACTAAGTCTACTATTATATTAAGTAAAAAGACCTTTATTATAGTAAAAGTTCTAAATTATTAACTATATAGGATTTTAAATTTATAAAGGTTATATCTTAGCGTTTAGTAGCTACCTTATAAAATAATATTTTTAAATATATACTTCTAAGTATTAAGGTTATTCTTATTAAAAAATAATACTATAGCCTTAGCTATAAACCCTATAACCTTATAAATATATATACCTTATTACTATAGAAAGACCTAGTAATAGGTTCCTAGTCTTATATTTTATATAGATGCCTATAGGATAATAAAACTTTGTTTTTATACTATATTTAAGTACTAAAGGCTTACCTTATAGAACTTATAGGTATATAAAGTTAAGAAACCTAAAATCTTAATATTAGTAAGAAGTTATATATATACCTAGGTAAATAAATAATATAACTATATAAAGAGCACTAGATATAATCTTACTAGCTTAAGGCTTTCTTAAGTCTTATACTAGTACTATTAACCTTTATAAATTTACCTTTATATCTCTTTAGTAAGCGTTTTTATCTTAGATTTACTAATATAGCTACTACTAAAAAAAGTATAAAACCTAGTAGTTTTATAGTCCTTTGTCTAAGACAATAGAAACATCTACTTAAGATAAGAAGGTAAGGCAGAAGAATATCTTCTTAGCCTTATAGTCTAAGTATTTAACCTTTATACTTTATAGGGTAGCTAAGGGTATCTAGGCTTAATAATAGTATATAAACCTTATATATAGCTAAGTATAAAAGTAAAAAAGTAAATATAAAGTTATAATAATAACCTAGTTTAACCTTTAAACTTATATTATTATTAGTAAGAAATATAGAGGTAGTACTTTATTTATAGCTATCCTTAAGTAGTATAAGACAGTATAAGAATATATAGCTTTATTAATATTATATATATAGAGGTAGTTACTTTTTAACCTTATATATTTAGAAACTTTATAGCTTTACTTAGGGTTAATAGGCGTTAATAAGTAGTAGTAAACTTTTTTTAAAGGCCTAGCTATACTAAAGTTAAATATATAGGGGTAATATTTTACTAAAATTATTTAATAAATACTTAGTAGTAAGGTTTTATATATAGTTTATAAGAAGTAGTAGAATACTAATATAGAAGGTATATTTATACCTAAGTCTTATCTATAGGGGCTTACTAGGCGCTTATTACTAGGTGCTTATTACTAGGTGCTTATTACTAGACACTTATTACTAAGCGCTTATTACTAGGTGCTTATTACTAGGTGCTTATTATAGTAGAATATATTTTACTACACTTATTATAGTAACACTTATTCTAGTAAAATTTATCTTACTATACTTATTATAGTAGTACTTATTATAGTAGAATTTATTTTATTAGACTTATCTTATTAGCCTTATTATAATAGAATTTATTATTATACTACTTATTATAGTAGAATTTATTTTACTACACCTACTATAGTAGTACTTATTATAGTACCTATATTTTATTTTTCTATACGCCTATAGTGCTATACTAGTTATTATTAGTATACTAGGTTATTAGGGTACTAGTTATTAGTATATAGTCTCTTAGCTATTAAAAAAGAGGCTTATTAACCTTAATTATTAGTATACTAGCTATTAAATATTTAGGTCCTATAATACTAGGTATTAGTAAATTAGTTATAAGTATTTTATATAATAGAATAGTAGTTACTAAAATTATAATTAGTAGTTAATTACTTATTATAGAAGTTATTATATACTAGCTATTACTAGGGTAATACCTAGCGCTATAGAAACTATTATTATAGTTTTTACTTTTACTATAGCCTTATTTACTTATATTAGCCTAGTACTTACTACCTTATATATACTTAGTATTAGGTTTATTAACTTAGTAGTCCTTATTATTAAGATTACTACTAGGCTATAGTTATTTTAATAAATAAGCTATAGCTATATAACCTTAAGTAATATTACTTAAAAAATAAAAAACTAAAATAGTATAAGTAAGTAATAATTAGCTTAGATAAGTAGTACTATAGTATCTATAAATATAGTATTACTAAAGAAAGGACTTTTCTTATTTAGAATAATAGACGTTTTCTAATACTTAAAGGATTT
>NW_026851152.1:0-3218 GCF_030913465.1 Colletotrichum navitas
ACATATATTATATTTATATTATATTTATATTATATTTTTTTAATACTCTGTCTATAGGTTAGTTAGGTTAAGGATTTATATTAGTAAGCTTACCTATTTCTTTCTTAGTGTAGTAAAGTTTAACTAAAGTAAAATAGAAGTTATATAGGCTATTAATATTAATAGTATAATCTTTACTATTAATAAATAGTAAGCAGTATAGGCTAAACTATTTACCCTTTTTATACTATACTTATACCTTACTACCTAACAGTAGGTCCTTAACAGCAGAGGTATCTAGGCTATTATATACCTTAAGTGCCTTATAAACTTAGTATATTATATAGCTCTTATAAAGGTTATTAGTAGCCTTTTAGATAGTAGCTACTTATTAAATAATATTAGGTAAAGGGGTAAAGTTAGTAGTTATATAAAGGTAAGCACTAAATACTAAGAGGGTTAGTATAAGGCTATTAAGGCCTATAGTGTTATTAACTACCTTAACTACACTCTAAAGAATAAATTTATAGTTAGTAGTTAAGTATTTTTTATATATAATTTTATAGGCCTATTAGAGTACTATATAGTATTATTTAACTTTTTTAATACTATAGTATACCTTAATAAAGATAATCTTAACTTTAATACCTATTATATAGGCTTTATATAAAAATTTAGTTATAGTAAAGTTCTTACCTACGTTAGTAATAATCTAGTCTAGAGGTCCTTAGTAGATGTTAATCTAGTAGTAATAAAGTGCCTCTTATATAGTCTTTATAGAAATATTATAAAAAAAGTATACTATATTAAAAGTAGTTATAGTATTAATAATATAAAGAACTAGTTAGTTACTTTTAAGGTATATAATATTAATAATAACCTTATAGTTAAAAGAATAGTTATTATATAAAGTAAATTTAAATTATAAAGGTGTCTTTCTATAGAGCTAGTAGTAATAGTAGTATTTAGTTAAGTACTTAATAGCCTTAACCTTAACCTTATAACTAGCCTTATAAAGAACTTTATAAAGATAGTAGACTAATAGGTGCTTAAATTATTAGTAAAGTTATTATAACTCTACGTTAGTTAAGTAGTAACTAGTAAAGCTATATTTAGGTAAGCTAAAGAGTATCTATAGATGCCTTTATTTTTATATAACTAGTACTATAATATTACCTTATTAAAGGGTGTTTATAAAGTTATTAAAGTAAATAAATAGTTAATCTATATCTACTAAGTAAAATAAAAAAGGTATATTTATAAGTATTATATAAAAGTAATAGGCCTAAATAGTATACTAACTATAATAGTGCTCTTTAAGTAAATAGTATTACTACTACTAAACTAGATCTTTACTTAGCTAGTAGTAGTAATATTAATAGTTACTAATAGTTAGATCTACTATAATATAGTTACTTATAGGTAACTAGTAGTACAAAAGGTTACTATACTTATATTAGGTAAAATACCTTAAAAGGTGCCTAATAAGTAATAATTTAATATAAAAGAGGTAGCTAGATTTAATAATACTATACTAAGGTTATTCTTTATTAACTAGTAATAGATAGCTTAGTTAGCTAGGCTAAAGGTAAGCTTATTACTACTAAAGATAGTACTACTAAAGAATATAGTAGAGGTATAAAAGGTATTACCTTTTAGTTTATTTTTATTACTTTTAAGAGTATAGTTACCTTAAAGGTAGTAACTAAGGTCTTTATTATTATCTTTATTACTTTTTTCTTTTTATAGATAATTACCTTTATAGCTAGTAAGAAAGGTTTAATATATAGTTAGTAAAAGTCTTTTACTTAGTAGTTATTTTTAAATTATTAATATACCTTATATTACTTATTAGTAGTATATTTTATTAACTAATAACTAGGCTTATAGTAGATATAGTACTTTTTAGTATTATAGTTACTATTATTATTACTATAATAGTTACTATTACTATAGTTATTACTAAACTACTAGTTATACCTTTAGCTATAGTAAGTATAGTTAACCTAGTATTAATTATTAAGGTCTACCTAGTACTAACTAACCTTATTATTATATTTTATTATAGTACTTACTAATAACTATAGTTAGTTATAGACTTCTTCTAATATAAGCACTAGATTAAATAAGTATAATTTACACTTATAAACTCTAGAATAAGTATTTAATAGCTAAGATTAAAGAACTTTATTATTATAGTAGCTATTAAGTAGTACTTATTAAATAAAAGTAAGTTTATTAATAAGCTTCTTAAGTACTTTAAGTTTATTTTTCTTAAGGTTATTATATATAATATAGTAAAAGGTAGTATTTTACTACTTAGTAAAGTATATTTAAATAGCTTTAAGGCTCTTAAAGTAAGCTTTTATTTAGGTAACTATAGTAATAAAGTCTTAGATATTCTTACTACTAATTTAAGTAAAGTAAAAAGTAAAAGCTTTACCTTTAAGTATTAATAAAAAGGCTAATACTATCTAGTGTCTCTTAATACTAATTTTACTATAGTTATTATAAAATAAGTTTAACTTAATATTAAATATATTATATATTTTACTAGTATACTTAAATTTATTAGTAATAATCTTAGTTAAGGTGCCTAATTACTAAAGAAAAAGATAGTTACTAATAGTATTATTCTTAATTAGTAGTAGTTATTTTATACTTTAAAGTTCTATAGGATTAGTATATAAGTAAGTAAAAGGTTTTTACTATAATTAATAATAGGTAAAGAAAAATAATAGACTATTACCTTATTAAGATAGTCCTTATATTATATTTAATATAGCCTTTCTGCTAGCTATTATAGATCTAACAGGAGAAGCAAGGCTATAATAGGTAATATAAAGTAATATAGTGCAAAGGTAAAGTGTAACAGTAGAGCAGTAAAATAAGGCAAGTAATAACAAGGAGCTAAATAAATAGTATAGGACAAAAGCTAGGTATTAGTATAAGTTATCTATTAAGGTTACCTTTCTTTATAAGAGGAAATAGGTAATAAGATATATACCTCTAGGTATATGCCTAGATATATACTAATAAAGTAATCCTATGTTCTACTTATCTATCTACTATATAAGGCACTTATCCTATAACAAGTACCTTCCCCCTAAAGGACTTTGTCCTCTTTTACTAAAAAAATATACTAAATAGTAGTATATATAAATATAAAGTATAAAAATTACCTTTTTTCTTATATAATAACCTTATTACTTATTATCTCTAAAGTTTTATTAAGATTA
>NW_026851153.1:0-3206 GCF_030913465.1 Colletotrichum navitas
TATAAGATAAAGTATATTTACCTAATTAATAAAAAATACTTTAGTTCTAGTATTATAATACTATATAGACCTAATAAATTACCTTATTACTAACTTTAATAATAATAATTATAATAATTAAAAGACTTATATAAAAGCTAAAATAATTATAATAATAGACTAACTAAGGCCTAGATTTAGCCTAAGAGGTTAAAGATTATAAAAAAAACTAAATACACTAGTCTCCTTCTAGTAGCCTCCTTAGTAATTTAGCTAAGGTTTAATATATAATAAGTATACCTTATAAAATAAGGATATACTAGCGTAAATAAATTTAATTAAGCCTAAATTCTCTACTAGATTTAGCTAATTTAGATAATAATAGACTAAGATTAAAGATCTTTTTAATAAATATAACTACTTAATTAAGAAAAATAAGTAAAGTTATAAGATAAAGTAAGAAAAAGTATTAAGCTACTATAGTACCTTAGCTATATTATTTAAATATATACCTTTAGCTAGAAGTAAGATTATAGGCCTTAACTAAGTATATATAGCCTCTCTAATTATTACTATCTTAAATACTAGTATATAAGTTAATATTTTATCTAAGTAGTATATTAAATTAGTAAAGATCTTTATATATAAACTAAACTCTAGATAAAAATATTTAAATTAAATCTAGGTAGTCTAATAAAGTTTAATAAGTTTTATTATATAAATATTTAAATTAATTAGTATAAAGTTAGCTTTTACTTCTTTATTAAAATAAATAAAAGACTACTAATTAATTACTCCTTAGGCTTTTATTTAACTAAGATATAAAGCTTTTTTTAAGTATAATAATTACTTAATTATAGCTTATATTTATATAGAAAATATACTTTTATAGTTCTAGTAAAAGTAATTAAGACTAATAGCCTTTTAGAGATTATAGATATTTTACTTTAACTAGATTAGTATATTATAGAAGTCTTTAAGTTAAAAAACTAAGATCTAGTAGTAGTACTAGGACTACTACTAGGACTTAGATTAAATACCTAGGACTTAAACTAGAAGACAGTAAGTATTTAGTAGCTATTCTAAATAATAATAAAGCTAAGGAACTTTTAATAAAGGTTATAAGAGATATAATTAGACCTTAACTTACTTAGATTTACTAAATTCTTATAGTAACCTAGATAAGACTAAGTAGATTTAGCTTATTATAAGAATATATAGACACTTACTATAATTTAAAGATATAACTAATATTTAAATAAAAAGATTAATATTTTTAATAATAGGTTAATAAATACTAAAAGAAGGCTATATACTAGTTTAAGAAAATAGCTAAAGGAATTAAGTAGATTTAGTATATAGTAAAGATTAATATAATATATAGTATAAAGATTAAAAGGTTTAACTTATTAATAATACTTTTTCTAATAGATCTATACTTAATAAAGACTTATATTAGAAGCTTAAGAAAATTAAGAAGTTAAGGAGAAGCTTTAAGATTAATTAGGACTATTTAAAGACCTAATTACGCCTAAGTTCTTAGATATTAAGTTGAGAATAAGGCTAACTAAGGACTAATAAGAAATAATTATTAAGAATTATAGACACCTTCTACCTATAGAACAAGACTTATTTAAGTAGATTCTAATTAATAAGGAAAAAAGTCTTACTTAGGAATTCTTAGAATATAGCTATATTAACTTAATTAGAGATTTAAAAGTGTATTTTATATAGAATTTTTTTTTTTTTAAAATATAAGGCTTTTTAAACTAAGTTATAAATATTTAATCATATAATTAATATATAGTATAGATCTTAGAATTATTGTAAGGGTTACTTAATATAGTTTCTATTTTTAGCAACTATATACTAAGATATACTAGTTAATATAACTTGTATTTATATTATATTTTTTACCTAGTACTATATAATATATATTAGTGCTTATACTAAAAATAGATTTCTAAAAACTAGAATAGAAAAGTAGGGCTACTTCCTAAAAAGGAAATAAAAATATTAATATATTAAGAAAAAAAAGCTTAGTTTAAACCTTATTCTACTATATTTTTATATAGTATATATAAGCCTATATAACTACTAATTCTTTTTTACTACACTATAAAAGTCTTAACACTTGTATAGAATCCTTGTATTTTTTTTTAGAACTCTAAACTTAATAATAGCTTTACTATAAGAAATCTAAATAATTCTTTATAAGGCTTAGTAAGTAAAAAGAATACTAATTCTTAAGGTACTACTCTTAAAGACCTTTAAGGTAATTAGATAATAAATTATATAAGGAATTATTAAGGAAAGTTATACTACTTACTAGAATCTATAGTTTATAGTTATAAAGAAAAATAGTAAATTATACTTAATTAACTTAGTAACTAAGGTTAATAAAGTAACACTTTATAATACTTAGTAGCCTCTATTAGTAAATAACTTCTCTGAAGACTTTATAAAATAAAAACTTATATCTCTTTTTAACTTCTTCTTAGGTTATAATTAGATCTCCTTAGTAAAAAAGAGTTATAATCTAATAATATTCTTAATACTACTTTACCTCTTTTAATATTATATACTTCTTATAGGCACTATAAACTTAGTTATCTAGTTCTATTAAATTATAACTTAAATTCTCTATAACCTAATTCTAGAGTATTATAATACTTTTATTAATAATATTACTATTAAAGGCCTAGATTAAGATATAATAATAAAGAACTACTTAATTATCTAGAGATCTAAAGGTTTATTTATAAGTACTTATATAATATTAATAAAGTCCTAGTTAATATTAAACTTATAAGTTATATAATTTTAGAAGCTAAATTATAGTAGTACTAATCTTTAGTAGTAATTATTAAATATATCTATAGTACTAATAGATAATAGCCTAATTAAGTAAAAGTAATTAAGATCCTTAAATAAGAGAAGTATAATAATATTATAGAAGTTTAATTCTTCTTAAGAATTTTTACTTTCTATTAATACTAGATAAAGTACTTTACTACTATACTAGTACTACTATATTCTTTTTTATTTAAGGATAAGTTATTTAATTAAGGTAATAAATAGGCTTAGGTAATAAGTGCTCTTAAGAAGGTAATTACTTTTATCTTAGCCTTAATTAGTGTTAACTATAGGCCTAATATAGACTAAATTATCTTAATAATAGACACTAGTATTGAGAGATAAGGAGTTATACTTAAATAGATTATAAT
>NW_026851154.1:0-3206 GCF_030913465.1 Colletotrichum navitas
CTAGACAATAGGGGCTCTACTACTAGAAAACTAGATAGTAGAGTAGGGCACTAGAGGCTTAGTAATCTATTACTAAGACCTATAGCTATTACTATAAATCCTATTATAATTACTCTTTTCTCCTTTAGACTTTATCTTAAAGTTATTATATAATACCTTTTAAAGAACTAATAATAATACCTAGTTATAGTCCTTTTCTTTATTTAAAATAACCTTATAGACCTTTTTTTATTACTTTTACTAAAAGGCCTTATTATTCTAGAATATAGTAGCTTTATTATTATTATTTAGTTAAGTATACTTTATATTTTTATTTAGTAATATATTAGTAAATAGTTACTAGGTTATAATTTACTAAATAAAATAGTTATATAAAAGTAAATATAATATAGCTAGTTACCTAGCTTATTTTCTTTTTACCTAGTAGTTACCTAAGTAAAAAGTTTTTTTTACTAGTCTTTTATTTACTTTTCTTTTTCTTTTTTTTACTTAGTAACCCTTTAGTAAATTTTTATTATTATAAATCTATAATTTTTTACTATTATAATATCTTATAAGCTTTATTTTTTTATTTTTAACTTTATTTTTTATTTATATTCTTTTTTCTTTTACTAAGCTTTTACTAACTAATTACCTAAGATATTAGTTATTTCTTATATATAAATAGTTATTAAGATAAAGTATAATCCTTATAAAGGTTTTAAGGATCTAAAAAGTAGTACTCTTTATATTTATTACCTTTTAGTATATATTATAATCTTATTAGCCTTATTTATACTACTAGCTATTATATTACTAAGTATATTTTTTACTAAGTTAATAAAAAAAGTATTCTATAGTAAGTTATTCTTTTATTAGTAAGCCTTTACTAAACACTAAAGTTTTCTTTAATAGGTCCCTTAGGAGCTCTATAGTGTAGCCTAGTACTACTAAAATATAATAATTTATTACTATTACCTAAAAGAAGAGAGTATACTTAGTAGTATTAACTATAGCTATATTCTCTTAGCTTTTACTTATTATTTTACTACTTAGGAGTATATTACTAACTATATTACTAACCCTTTAGTAAGTAGTTATAAGGTCTACTTTAAGTAGGTTACTCTCTAGGAGCTTACTTTTAACTATAAGTATATTACCTTTTTAGTCTAAGTTTAGGTAAGTTTAGTAGTCCTTTAGTAATTATTCTATAACTAATTAATTCTAGCTTAGACTTCTTAATATCTTTAATAAAAATAAAATATATAACTACCTTTACTTATTTTAGTTAGCCTACTTATATAATAATAGTTATATATTTACTTTATAATTAGCTATTAATAACCTTAAGAAGTATAATTTAGTTACCTAGAAAAGTAATAAGCCTAAGTGTCTAGATAAGTTTCCTTAGTTTAAGAAGTTTTATAAGCTAGTTACTAAGTACTTAGTAAATAATATCTTATCTTATATTATTATTATCTATAGTACTACTTTTATTAGTTATAGTTATTAAACTATAACTCTTCCTAAGACCTATACCTTAGAGACTACTTATATTCCTACTAGTAAGTATAAGTATATATTTAAGTCTAAGCCTAATACTTTTAACTTTCCCTCTAAGTATTATAGTAAGCGTTACTATATTAGTAACTATAAGATAATAGCTATAGGCACTTAACTAGGTAAGGCTTAATAGTAAGTATTAGTGTATTATTAGACTTAAGCTTATAAAGCCTAGATAATAGGGGCTTTACTACTAGAAAACTAGATAGTAAGGTAAAGCACTAGAGGCTTAGTAATTTATTACTAAGACCTATAGCTATTACTATAAATCCTATTATAATTACTCTCTTATCTTTTAGACTTTATCCTAAAGTTATTATATAATACCTTTTAAGGAACTAATAATAATACCTAGTTATAGTCCTCTTCTTTATTTAGAATAACTTTATAGACCTTTTTTTATTACTTTTACTAAAAGGCCTTATTATTTTAGAATATAGTAGCTTTATTATTATTATCTAGTTAAGTGTACTTTATATTTTTATTTAGTAATATATTAGTAAATAGTTACTAAGTTATAATTTACTAAATAAAATAGTTATATAGAGGTAAATATAATATAGCTAGTTACTTAGCTTATTTTTTTTTACTTAGTAGTTATTTAAGTAAAAAGTTTTCTTTTACTAGTCTTTTATTTACTTTTTTTTTTTTTTTTTACTTAGTAACCTTTTAGTAAATTCTTATTATTATAAATCTATAATTCTTTACTATTATAATATTTTATAAGCTTTATTTTTTTATTTTTAACTTTATTTTTCTATTTATATTCTTTTTTCTTTTACTAAGCTTTTACTAACTAATTACCTAAGATATTAGTTATTTTTTATATATAAATAGTTATTAAGATAAAGTATAATCCTTATAAAGGTTTTAAAAATCTAAAAGGTAGTACTCTTTATATCTATTACTTTTCTAGTATATATTATAATATTACTAGCCTTATCTATATTACTAGCTATTATATTACTAAATATATTCTTTACTAAGTTAATAAAAAAAAGTATTCTATAGTAAGTTATTCTTTTATTAGTAAGCCTTTACTAAACACTAATGTTTTTTTTAATAGGTCCTTTAAGAGCTCTATAGTATAGCCTAGTACTACTAGAATATAATAATTTATTACTATTACCTAGAAGAAAAAAGTACTATTAGTAACACTAAGGGATAGGTTAATATAGTTAACTATATATATTAGTAGTAATTAATAAATAATAGAGGTAACTATGGTTCTCTATTATACATAAAGAAAAGAAGGATAATTATTGTAGGTTAGTTAGTTAAATAACTAACTTATTACCTATAAATCCTTAGAGAATCTATAGCTAAATATCTAAGGATTTACTAGCAATAAGTTATTAGGGTTAACCTAATAACTCTAATATTTATCTATAATAGTTGATATTATAACACTAGTAACTTTCTATAGTACTAGAAACCCCCTATTATTTATATCTAAAAGAATAGCTAAAAAACATAATAAAAACAAGAAGCTAAAAAGTATTTAATACTTTTTACTTATATAGCCTATTATATACAAGAAACCTATCTATTTATCTATATCTTTAACTACCTATTACTAACTAGCCTCTCTAATATATTGTTTAGTAATAACTTTATAAATTTATCTACTAGGTTATTACTACTATAAATCTACTATATCTTAA
>NW_026851155.1:0-3136 GCF_030913465.1 Colletotrichum navitas
ACTAGACTTATATAATTAACTCTCCTTTTTACCCTCTTTACTACTTAATTAATTTAAACTTAGTTTTATCTCTACTACTTACTTACTACTTAGCTTTATAAGGTGTCCTATTATATAAAACCTAACCTATTTACTTTCTAGTATAGGCTATATCTTTTAAGACCTATAAGTAACTAATTACTAAAACTACTACTATTATCTAGTAACCCTTATTATCTTCCTCTTAGAGGCTAGCTGTCTTAGTTAGCTAATCCTATAGAGTTAAGACCCTTAAGGGCAATATAACCTTATTACTAAGGTTTAGCTAATATCCTATATAATATATAACCTTTTTTATACTATAAACTATATTACCTTAGTATAAAGATAATATTTTACTTTATATACTACTTCTTATAGAATAAAAAAGGCTAGTAGACTACTCTCTATAACTTTCTCTAGAGCTAGCCTTCCCCTTAAATAAATAGTCTAGTAACCTCTTATCTTACTATATAGTAGTTTAATAGTGCCTTTAACCTTATTAAAGAGGCTCTAAGGATAACTTAATAGGCTCTAAGGTCTACTTAAATACTCTTAGGACTAATTAATAACTTATAATAGTACTCCTTAAATAATAAGACTTTATCTTTTAATAGCTAGAATAATAAGGCCTTTAAGGTAATCTATTACCTTATTTACTTTAATAATAATCTTCTCCTTAAAGTAAAGTGTTTTTTTAAACTATAGCCTTATACTACACCTAAAGTAACTAATCTTCTTTTACTATACCTAATATACTAAACTACTAATCCTTAGTAACCTAAAGTAAATACTTAAAGCCTTCTTTAATTAAGTTAATACTTTATAAAGAAAATAGGTTTAGTATTATAAGTAGTATAAATATAAAGCCTAAGGCTAATTAAAGTAATATACTTTTAATATAATTAGTTTAAGAAGCCTAGGCTAGAAAAATACTAGTATATAATAGTATAAGTCTTAAAAAAATAAGTATAAATAGTAGATAATTATATAAGCTTATAAAAAGATAATAGTTATTATATTATTATTAAGACCTTTAGTATAGTTAGTATAACTATAGCCTTAGCCTTAAGGTATCTATATATTTGTTTATTATAGGCTTACTTAGCCTATAATAAATATAATTAATATAATAAGCCTATAAGTTAGTATTTAGGTATATAATATATATACTATTATTTAAAAGTAGTTCCTAGATTCCTTATTTACTTAATAAGATATCTATAACACTAGAGCTTATATAAACTAAGAGAAGCTAGGTAAGTATTTACTAACTACTGCTTTAATTAAGCTATTTAATAAGTAAAATATCCTATATATAGTAAAGTAAGTAAATAATAAGCTAGACTACCTTATTAGCCTTATCTAGACCTTTTTTACTACCTTTAAATATAAAGTAATTCCCTTAAGTAATTAGTTTTAATAACACCTATAACACTAATTACTTTAAACTCTTACTCTTTTAGGCTACTAGATAAACCTACCTTAGATCTATTTATAAACTATATTTAGCCTTATTAATAATAAAAGACTAGAGGGTTTCTAGTTTTTTTAGCTAGTATTTACTAACTTATAGACTAAAACTTAGTCTATTATCCTATAATTATAAATATAGACTATAATAAGTAGATAAAGACTATACTAGATAAGTAGTTCTAGGTGTCTAGTAATAGCTTTATATTTACTATATTAACTTTAATATTATACTTAAGGCTAAGTAAAAGTAGTATAAGGACTTTACTTATAGTAATAGTAGTAAGTCTAATAATAAGGCCTATTAGTTATAATATAAGTAATAGCCTAGCTTAGTAATAAGGACTAGGCTTATATTAATATACTAGCTAATAAGGCCTTTCTTCTTATATATATTATAAGGTCTTATAATATAGAAGCTTATTATTTTTACTAAGACTAAGTAAGCCTTTTAGAAAGCCTAGATTAAGCTCTATAAAGAGTTTATTAACTAAGCCTTATCCTCTAGTATTTTATATAATATACTTACCTTTAAGAGTATAGTAGGCTTATTACTTTATCTAAAAATACTAGAACTTTAGTATTTAGGTTACTTTTAGTATAAAGTTAAGTAATAATAATATTAAAGGCTATCTTTTAAATAGTCTTAGTTACTTATATTAACTTATTAATATTATATAAGATATAATTAGTAACTAGTAGTTATACTTTAGGTAAGCTTATACTAAGAATAAAGTCTTTAAAGGCTAGAAGTATATAGGTCTTTACCTTAAGCTTTTTAGAGAACTTTAGATAATACTTTCCTTAAAGTATCTTATATTAATTAAAAAGTAATACTAGCTTATAAAAAAGATAATACTTTTTAGTAAAAGACTATTCTTAGCCTTTATTAAAGAATATAGTCTAGACTATACTATTTTAACTAAGCTTAGTGTCTTATACTACTATAAGATCTTTATAAAGATACTTAATTTAATAATATTTAGTAAGTAAAAGGTATACCTTTATTAGTGTCTTTAAGAGATATCTTCTTTTAATCTATACTACTAGATCCTTAATCTAAAGATTATAGTATTCCTTTATAGTAGGCTAAAGAATATAGTATAGCTTGTCCTATTATAGCTAGCTTTACTTCTAGAGGGCTAGTTAGCTAGCTAAACCTATACTAAAAACTATAGCTAAGGTATAAGTAGTAAGAAGTAAGGCTACCTACCTAGAAGTAAAAATAGGTGTATATAAGAGGTAAGTTAACTAAGTTAAAGCAAGATTTTAACCTTATCTTAGTAATAAATAAAAAGCTAGTCTAGTATTTTTAGTAAAAGAAGAATAATAAGGAGTTATATAAGTAAATAGCCTTTTTAGCCTAGTATTTAGAGATATAAAGTTAATAAGAAATAGTTAATAGTAATAATAAATCCTTATAGCTAAGTTATAAGAAGGTAGCTAAGTAGTAGTCTTTCTAAATATATAGTCTTATTTAAAAGTAAAAGCAAGGTACTCTTTATAGCTATAAGAAATAAGCGCTCTAAGGGGCACTCTTTATAGCTATAAGAAATAAACTTTATAAAGGACACTTTTTATAGCTATAAGAAATAAGCTTTATAAGAAGGTACTCTTTATAGCTATAAGAAATAAGCTTTATAGA
>NW_026851156.1:0-3111 GCF_030913465.1 Colletotrichum navitas
TTAGGTTAGCCTATAATATAATAATCTAAGTAATAGTAAAGAATTACTTCTCTATTATAAAGAAAGTTATAGTGTAATATATAGTAATAATATTACTAAATTTAGTCTACTACCCTTTATTAACTTTATTAACTTCCCTAAGAAATATAATAAAGAAGGTAACTTATATAAATATTAGGTATACTTAACTAATAAATTTACCTTTAATATAATATTAAATTTATTAACCCCTAAGGTAATACTAGTCTATAATAATATAGGTAGACTAATTACTATTAGAAAAAGTATAAAAGTAATATAAATCTCTCTAGTATATAAAAAGAAGTCTATATAGCTTATTATAAAAGAAGTACTATATATAATTACTTATAGTAATATAGTAAACTTCCTTAATATTACTAATAAGTTTCTTAATAGTAAAAGTAAAACTACTATAATAGTAAACACTAGTAATAAATTAGTAAATTTACTATTACTAACTAAAAAAGTACCTAGTTATAAGATAGTAAAACCTAACTTTTACCTTATAATAACTAACTACTATAAAGTAAAAATCTATATAAATAATCCTAAGTAAATAAAGAAGCTAAAGACTATACTTAATAAATATTATTATTAGTAACACTAAGGGATAGGTTAATATAGTTAACTATATATATTAGTAGTAATTAATAAATAATAGAGGTAACTATCGTTCTTTATTATACGTAAAGAAAAGAAGGATAATTATTGTAGGTTAGTTAGTTAAATAACTAACTTATTACCTATAAATCCTTAGAGAATCTATAGCTAAATATCTAAGGATTCGCTAGTAATAAGTCATTAGGGTTAACCTAATAATTCTAATATTTATCTATAATAGTTAACATTATAACACTAGTAACTTTCTATAGTACTAAAAATCCCCTATTATTTATATCTAAAAGAATAGCTAAAAAATATAATAAAAACAAGAAGCTAAAAAGTATTTAATACTCTTTACTTATATAGCCTATTATATACAAGAAACCTATCTATTTATCTATATCTCTAACTACCTATTACTAACTAGCTCCTCTAATATATTATTTAGTAATAACTTTATAAATCTATCTACTAGGTTACTACTACTATAAATCTACTGTATCTTATAAATCTTATAGCGTTTATATAACTAGTAAAGGGCTATAATATCTATTATAAGTTACTTCTCTTTTATAGTACTAAGTTTTATAAGGCACTTATAAAGTAAGTATAAGTTAGTGTAGAGTATTATAGGTATTTACAGTAGCTTAAAGTAGTTAGTAATTATTATAAAAGTAGTACTAATTATATAGGCAACATTAGCGCTAGTAACTATCCTATAGACCTTAGAGGTAAGTATACTATATATAACTCTTTTGTACTTTATTAAGCTAAAGTAGACAATATTACTAGTTAATTTAAAGCTTTTACTATTAGTAGTAAGTTACTTAGTAATTTATTTATTAGTAAGAACTATAATAAAGCTAAGTTTAAAGGTAAGGTTATAGTTATTTATAAATAAGCTATTAATAAATATAAAAAGCTTAGTAGTTATAAGGTTAATTAGTAAAAATTATAGGCTATAGTTAAGGTTATTAATTTACTATTTAATTTAGTAGTTTAAAGCTTTAATCTCTTTTACTATAGGTAATTAGTGTTAAGTAGTAACTAAATAGTTAAAGTAAGCTTTAGGTTAGTAAATAAAAGTAATATATACGCTATAGGTGTATTACTAGATATAATCTTACTAGGCAGTAGGTAATTTCTTATTAATAAGTTAGAGCTTTTTACTTTAGCCTTTTTAGTAAAAGGTAAGCTTACTATTAGTAGTAATAGATAATATACTACTATTAAAGGTAATAAAGTTATTAGCTATAAGTAACTACTTAGGTTTTACTATAAAAGTAGCCTTCTTAAGCTTCTTCTCTTTATAGGCAGAGAATTTACTATCTATAAGGCTAATTATATTGTCTATTTATATACTAATTAATCTAAAGTTACTATTATTAAGTAATAATATTAATAGGTAAAGGTTAAAAGTTAATAAATCTATCTAGAGATTCTCTCTATAATAGTAGTTATAAGTTACCTACTAGTAGGTTTCTACCTCTATAATACTATATAATAGCTTAGTTACTATTATTATTATATTTACTAAGTAAAAATAGTAAATTTATATAGGTAAATAGATAAGAATAATATAATTTAATAGTATTTATTAAATAGGCTTTGTATATACATGTACTTAGTAAAACGTAGGGGTAAATTAACTTCTTATTAGGTAACTAAACAGGTCTACTTTACTATTGTTGTATAAAGCAGTTATATACTACTTAAGTATAACTTAAGTTATTCTAGCTAACTAAAAGTATAATCCCCTCTTAATATAACTAAGGGCTAAATAACTAGTCTATGCCCTTTAACCTTAAATTATAAACTATTTATAGTTAACTAACTAGGTGTTATATAATTATTAGTATTAATATTCTAATATTTACCTTTCTTCTTTTATAATTATATACGCCCTTGTGTTAACTAATTAGATAGTCCTAATTAGTTCCTATAATAACTTTACTTTTAGTAGCCTACTATTATATATAAAGTTATCTAAACAAAAATAAACTTTAAATATACCTTTTCTAAGAGTAAATATAAAGTAATACTTACTAAGCTAATTAAATTTATTCTTTTATATATACCTTACTGTTTAGTTATTTTTAAACAGTTACTTACTTATATAATAAGTTTTTACTTTACCTTTGCTTCTTCCTTTGCCTTATGTTTATATGCCTTCCTTCCTTTTATGTAATTAGTAGCCTTAACTTCTTTTATATAAATACCTTTTAGCTTTTACCTTCTTTTCCTCTTTATCTCTTTTTTTCCTTATGCTTTTTAATAATAATAAACAATATATAAAACTTTACTAGTATAGTAACCTTACTACTTCCTCTTCTCTATCTCTCTTGTATATTAATTAATTAATAACTTCTTTTTCTCTCTCTTAACTTATTAATTATCTATTACTTTATATATATCTTCTTCTTCTTGTTATTATTAACTTTACTAATTTATAATAGATCCTTTTTATATATTATATATAATTAGCTT
>NW_026851157.1:0-3074 GCF_030913465.1 Colletotrichum navitas
GCTTATAGGTATAGGTTTAGTGCTCTTTTATATAGTTATTATACTTTTTTTACTAGTGTTATAGTACTTTATTTAATAGCTATTATATTAGCTTAATAGCTTAAGATAATATTATATATTTTAAGTAAGGCCTTATATATAAAAGGTACTTTCTCTTATACTAGTGTAAGTATATTACTTAGCTTACTTATTTAGTTAGTTAAAAAGTCTAGATATATAAAGTATTAGTACTACTTTCTAATAGATATATAGTAACTTAATAAAATTAATCTAGACTAAGGAGGGAAGGTTATTTATAGTAGTATATATATTATATATATAAGGTTAAATAAGGGCACTAACTAAGCACTAACTAAGTGTACTCTCCTTGTTCGCTTATATATTATAGTAAGTAAAGCCTTACTATACTTACTATAGCTTTAGCCTATAACAGTAAGTAAGGCTTATAGGTTACTATACTTTTACTTATAGGGTAATAAAAAAACTAATTTATAGTAAGTATAATATATTACTTAATATAGTAAAAAGATAGTAGTAATAAATAATATTATTATTATACCTTTTACCTTTATATAGTATATTCTTTAATACTAATAAAGAAAAGATTATATTATAAGGTTACTAATTAACCTTATAAAGAAGTAATAGTCCTTTATACTTAATACTATTACTATATTTTACTTTAGTGAATCTAAGTATAATAACTACCTTAGTAGTAAATTACTTTACTATATATAAAAAGACCTTACTAACTAGTCTATTAGTAACTTTAAGGCTATTAACTTAAAGGTCTTAATAGGTCTATATAACTTTCTTATTAACTATAAAGTATAGGTTAACTATTAGTAACACTAAGGGATAGGTTAATATAGTTAACTATATATATTAGTAGTAATTAATAAATAATAGGGGTAACTATAGTTCTTTATTATATATAAAGAAAAGAAGGATAATTATTATAGGTTAGTTAGTTAAATAACTAACTTATTGCCTATAAATCCTTAGAGAATACATAGCTAAATATCTAAGGATTTAGTAGTAATAAGTTATTAACGTTAACCTAATAACTCTAATATTTATCTATAATAGTTAATATTATAACACTAGTAACTTTCTATAGTGCTAGAAATCCCCTATTATTTATATCTAAAAGAATAACTAAAAAGTATAATAAAAACAAAAAGCTAAAAAGTATTTAATACTTTTTATTTATATAGTCTATTATATATAAGAAACCTATTTATTTATCTATATCTTTAACTACTTATTACTAACTAGCTTCTTTAATATATTATTTAGTAATAACTTTATAAATTTACTTACTAAGTTATTACTACTATAAATCTACTATATCTTATAAATCTTATAGTAGTTATATAACTAGTAAAGGGCTATAATATTTATTATAAGTTACTTTTCTTTTATAGTACTAAGCTTTATAAAGCACTTATAAAGTAAGTATAAGTTAGTATAAAGTATTATAAGTATTTATAATAGCTTAAGGAGGTTAATAATTATTATAAAAGTAATATTAATTATATAGGTAATATTAGTGCTAATAACTATCTTATAGACCTTAAAAGTAAGTATACTATATATAACTTTTTTATACTTTATTAAGCTAAAGTAAATAATATTATTAGTTAATTTAAAGCTTTTATTATTAGTAGTAAGTTACTTAATAATTTATTTATTAGTAAAAACTATAATAAAGCTAAGTTAAAAGCTAAAGTTATAGTTATTTATAAATAAGCTATTAATAAATATAAAAAGCTTAGTAGTTATAAAGTTAATTAGTAAAAATTATAGGCTATAGTTAAGATTATTAACTTACTACTTAATTTAGTAATTAAGAGCTTTAATTTTCTTTACTATAGGTAATTAGTATTAGGTAGTAACTAAATAGTTAAAGTAAGCTTTAAGTTAGTAAATAAAAGTAATATATATACTATAGTTATATTACTAGATATAATCTTACTAGGTAGTAGGTAATATCTTATTAATAAGCTAGAGCTTTTTACTTTAGCCTTTCTAGTAAAAAGTAAGCTTATTATTAATAGTAATAGATAATATACTACTATTAAAAGTAATAAAGTTATTAGCTATAAGTAACTACTTAGGTTTTACTATAAAAGTAGCCTTCTTAAGCTTTTTCTCTTTATAAGTAAAGAATTTACTATTTATAAAGCTAATTATATTATTTATTTATATACTAATTAATCTAAAGTTACTATTATTAG
This sequence comes from Colletotrichum navitas, assembly GCF_030913465.1. Taxonomy (NCBI): domain Eukaryota; kingdom Fungi; phylum Ascomycota; class Sordariomycetes; order Glomerellales; family Glomerellaceae; genus Colletotrichum; species Colletotrichum navitas. The sequence goes on from NW_026851157.1 coordinate 2,241, forward strand.
GTAATAATATTAATAAGTAAAAGTGTTATAATGTTAACTATTGTAGATAAATATTAGAGTTATTAGGTTAACCCTAATGACTTATTGCTAGTAAATCCTTAGATATTTAGCTATAGATTCTCTAAGGATTTATAGGCAATAAGTTAGTTATTTAACTAACTAACCTACAATAATTATCCTTTTTTTCTTTATGTATAATAGAGAACCATAGTTACCCCTATTATTTATTAATTACTACTAATATATATAGTTAACTATATTAACCTATCCCTTGGTGTTACTAACACTAATTAGTAGTTAACTTTACTGTTAACTATAAAGGTTAATTTTACTGTCTAAACTATAGATTAGTAAGGTCTATAAAAAGAGGTAATTATTACTAGTTAATTATTTATACGCCTAGAGTAGGCAAGTACTAAAAAATACCTCTGTAAATACCTTTACTGTAATAGTTTATGCTAATTACCTATTATAATAGGTTAATTAATAGATCTATAACTAGTCCTCTTAACTAGTAGAAACCTTATTAATTTATGTCTATTATATAAGCTTTATTACCTTTAGAGAAGTACTTTTAACTATAAAAAACCCCTTACTTTATATACCTATAGCTAACTAGTAATTATTTACTATACCTTATTTATTATAAGCTTTTTAGCTTACTAACTTCTTTTTTCTATATATATACTCCTTTTACTAACTAATAGTATTAATAAGTTACTAATATAATAGCCTATTATTTTCCCTTCTTTTACTAACTAATAGTGTTAATAAGTAGCTAATATAACAGCCTATTGTTTTTCTTTAAGTTATTTACCTATAAAAGTATATTTT
>NW_026851158.1:0-3045 GCF_030913465.1 Colletotrichum navitas
AAAATTCACTATTAAGGTACTATAACAGAAGGTAATATTTGCCTTTTATAATAATATACAAAGGTATTACCTAGCTATCTATATATACACCCTAAATAACAGAAACCTATTTATAATTACTAGGCTACTTTATATAAGGCCTTTTATATTAGTTAGAAGTTATAATAACCTTTATATATAATAGTATTCCTATTAAGAACCTAGTCTTATTAAAATTATAGATATTATAATCCTATATCCTATACTTTATAATTATATTTTACACAAGTGTAAACTAGCCTTATATAATTATAAGATCCTTAGCTAAGGCCCTCTAATAGTTAATTTAACGTTAAAATTACATTTTTAATTAAGGTTATTATTATATAAAGTTCTCTGCCTATTAGGGTCTAATATATATCCTATTATATATATTAAAGAGTTAATTAGCTATATCTTATATATCTTCTTATTATAAAGGAAATCCTTAATTAATTAGGTTAATAACCCTTTTAAGAATTACCTTCTCTTTAGATATAGTTATCTTTATTAATTTTAAACATGTCTTAGCTTATGTAACTTTTCTAGCGCGTTAATAACAGAGTATAGTTTTAGGTATATTATAGATAGAGGCTGCTTTTATATAGATAGATTTTAGTCTTTTTAGATAGCTACAATTATAAGGATAATTTAGCTTTCTTAAGAAGAGGATTCCATTGTTGTATATAGAGAAAGGTTAATATAAGGATAAAGCTAGTAGAAATAAGGTAGACGTACGCTACTTACTATAATATGCTACTTACTATATATATACGTTATAAGGTCTTCTATATATTAAGTTCTTTAGCTATAAAGTTAAAGGTCTTCTTAGTAATAATTTTTACCTTATACTAATAAGTTATTCTAGGTTTTAGTATATTCTTTTTTTATAATTATTTATTAAGTTTTATTTTCTTTTAGTAAAGTAGATCTATAATTATATTAAACTATAGTATTCTTATTTATAACTAGCTACCTATACTAAGATATATCTTAAGGTCCTAAAGGCTATATAAGAAAGCTAGTTAATTAAAGGCTTAGATATAGTTATCTATTTTATATATACTACTACTATTAACTATATAACTAAGAAGCTTTATAAATAAAAAGGTAATAAATAATTTCTTTATACTAATATAAATAAAGTATTTAGTAAGAATTTATAAGACTATCTCTAGGTACTAAAGGTAGTCTATATTAAAGTTACTAAAAATTATAATATTATTAATATATACTCTTATAAAGTAGTAATATTTAAAGAAAATATAGTCTATAAAGCGCTAGGTGTACACTAGTAAGTTCTTAAAGCCTATAAGTACTATATTAGAGTATTTAAGCCTTTATAGGCTTATTATTACTATATAATCTCTATAAGGTAAATATACTTCTAGCTAGTAAAAGAACTCTAAGGTATTAAATATTATTCTTTTTTTTTTACCTTTAAGTCCTTATATAATATCTTCTTAGTTAAGTAAAAGATAAATATCTAGTGTAGCCTACTTATTAAGGGGCCTTATATTAGTAACTATATACTTTTTATATTTTATCTTATCCTTATAGTACTTTTATACTATAAAAAGAGGGTAGGCTAGTACTACTAGGTATTATTACTAACTAATTTTACTAATTTTATATTATTAGTTGTTTTATTTATTAAGAAGCTTTATATCCTTAAGGCTAAAAGGAAATATATAAACGTTTTATTTCTAGTTTTACTATCTATTAAGTAGCTTAATCCTTATCTTATTTTTATTTAGTATAAGTATTAACTTATAGTTATAGTAAATATAATTATTATAATATTAACTATTATAGATAAATATTGGAATTATTAGGTTAACCTTAATAACTTATTGCTAGTGAATCCTTAGATATTTAGCTATAGATTCTCTAAGGATTTATAGGTAATAAGTTAGTTATTTAACTAACTAACCTATAATAATTATTCTTCTTTTCTTTATATATAATAAAGAACTATAGTTACCTTTATTATTTATTAATTACTACTAATATATATAATTAACTATATTAACTTATCCTTTAGTGTTACTAACACTAATTAGTAGTTAACTTTACTATTAACTACATAGGTTAACTTTACTGTCTAAACTATAGATTAGTAAGGACTATAAGAAAAGGTAATTATTACTAGTTAATTATTTATATGCCTAGAGTAGGCAAGGACTAAAAAACGCCTCTGTAAATACCTTTACTATAATATTATACTAATTACTTATTATAATAGGTTAATTAATAGATCTATAACTAGTCCCCTTAACTAGTAGAACAGGGCAGGATTTTAGGTTTTTCTTTAAGCAGTTTTTACAAGTGTTTTTCTAGCCAGCAGAGCCTTAATTATCCTAATTAGGACATTAAATACTAATTAAGACTAACAAGATAGATAGAACATAGAATTTAACACCTATAAGTTAACCTCTACCTTTAACTATAACTTTATTATAACAGTAATATAACTAATCCTAGATATTCTTTTAATCTTATATACCTAATTAGGCCTTTTTAGCCTAATTAAGCACTTTACCTACCTTATAACTATATAACTAAACAACAAGACCTTTTGTATATAGTTCTATACTACTTAGTAATAATAGTATTACTAACTAAGTTTAACTACTAACTAGAGATAGACATTTAATTAATAAACTATAGCCTTAATTAGACTAAGGTCTATTAATTAATGTAGTTATCTTCTTAGATAGAGGTTAGTAAGTCACCTTTGTGTTTATAGGCGCTTAGGGTACACTAGTGACAAGACCTTTAGGCAGAGTTATTTAGATTAGTTATATATATACTAGCTATCTTACTGCCTTATATATTAATATCTTACTTAGTTTTAATAGTGCCTTATAGTAGAATTAAACTACTAATCTTCTTATTACTAATATAGTAGTAACCTTTTTTTATAATAAAATAATAACTAAATAACAAGAACTAACTAGACTAGAAAAAAAGAATAGAACTAACCTAATTAGATATATAGGTATATATTTAACCCTAAAAAAGACC
>NW_026851159.1:0-2917 GCF_030913465.1 Colletotrichum navitas
CCCCTAGGCATATGCCTAGATATATACTAACAAGGTAATCCTATGTCTTACCTGCCTATCTACTATATAAAGCACTTGTCTTATAATAGATACCTCTTAGGTAATTAAGGACCTAAATATATAAATTAATTAGTAAATAGATAACCTAAAGAAAAGACTTACTTATATACCTTTTTTTTTTACTTATATAAAGATATATATCTTTACTAATAGATTATTTACTAATAATATAGACTTAATATTATAACTTAGTTTTATTATTATACTAGTAAAAGAAGTTACTTATATAAAGACTAACTTTAAAATCTAAGGTAATATTATTTATTAAAGCTTTACTAAGTATAAAAAAGTTATATAAAGTATACTTATAAGTAAGCTTTATAGTATAATAATAGGTTTTAATAGTAGGATTATATTAAGTATAATACTTAATAAGATCCTTTATATACTTAATATTCTAAGGATTCTAGTTATTATATATTTAGACTTTTATTTACTATATAAATACCTTATATAATTAAAAATAATAGATAAAAAGTAACTTATAATTAATATTATAAGCCTATATAAATTATATAAGAAAAAAGAGATCTTAAAGGTTAAATAAATTAATAAAAGAGATAACCTAGTAGATATACTTACTAAAAATTACTAAACTTTAGCCTTAAAAAGCTAGTTAGTATAAATATACTAAAGATCTAAATTAAAGTATATATTAAATAAATTAAGAAGACTAATTAATAATTAATTTATATAAAGTATTTACCTTTATACTATAAAAAGAGTATTATTTAACTTTAAAACCTTAAATATATATTTTAAACCTAACTAGACTAAAGACTTTAACTATAACTAAAGTATATAAATTTACTACACAAGAAAATATATTTTTACTAGGTTATAGAGAGTATATAAACCTTTTATACTTATCTATTACTTAGCTTATATAAAGAAAAATATACCTTAGATCTAATCCTAATTAAGAATTAGAGGCTTAGTACTAAAGCTAAGGAAGAAGCCTTTCTTCTTAATACCTTTTCTTAAACGCTTCCCTAGTGTACAAAGGTTTTAGCCCTTAGAGACTAATAGTTTCTTATAGTTACCTTAGCTATTACTACTATTACTAAGATTACTACTATTATTACCTAAAGAACCTCTCTTTAGCTATAGTAGCTATATTAAGCTTTATAGCTTATCTAGATATACTTACTATATACTTCTTTTTAATAGTTATTTAGGTAATAGTAATTAATAAAGTAGTAAATTATATTATTTATATACTTCTAAAGGTAAGCCTATATAAGTTAACTATAAGACTAAATAAGTATTATATAAAAGTAGTCTTTATATTAAATTACTTTAGTAATAAACTCTTAAATAGAAGTATTAGTATTAAGATAAATAGTAATATTATATAAAGGTATATTAATTACCTTTTACTTTTTATCTTAAAGGTTTAATAAAAGTTAGTATATATAAACTATAATAAGAAAAAAGAACCTTATATATTAATAGTAAAAGCTAAGAAAAAGTGTAGTTTTAGGTGTTACCTATTAGGATATAAAGCTAGGTTATACTATTCTAGTCCTATTAAACCCTAAGGGAACTAATAACTAAAGGCTAAGGTCTAAGCTAAGCTATTATAATATATAAAAGGATCTATTATAAATTAGTAAAGTTAATAATAATAGAAAAAGAAGATATATATAAAGTAATAGATAATTAATAAGTTAAAAAGAAAAAAAGTTATTAATTAATTAATATACAAGAGAGATAAAGAAAAGAAGTAGTAAGGTTACTATACTAGTAAAGTTTTATATATTATTTATTATTATTAAAAAAGTATAAGAAAAAAAAAAAAAGAAAAAAAGGTAAAAGGTAGAAAGTATTTATATAGGAGAAGTTAAGGCTACTAATTATATAAAAGAAAGAAAGGTATATAAACATAAAGTAAAAAAGAAGTAAAGGTAAAGTAAACACTTATTATATAAGTAAGTAACTATTTAAAAATAACTAAATAGTAAAGTATATATAAAAGAATAGATTTAATTAGCTTAGTAAGTATTACCTTATATTTACTCTTAGAAAGAGTATATTTAAAGTTTATTTTTATTTAGATAACTTTATATATAATAGTAGGCTATTAAAAGTAAAGCTATTATAAGAACTAATTAGGACTATCTAATTAGTTAACGTAAAGGTATATATAATTATAAAAGAAGAAAAGTAAGTGTTAAAATATTAATATTAATAATTATATAACACCTAGTTAGTTAACTATAAATAGTTTATAATTTAAGATTAAAGGGTATAGACTAGTTATTTAGCCCTTAGTTAAGTCAAGAGGGGATTATACTTTTAGTTAGCTAGAATAACTTAAGTTATACTTAAGTAGTATATAACTACTTTATACAATAATAGTAGAGTAGACTTATTTAGTTACCTAATAAGAAGTTAATTTACCCCTATGTTTTACTAAGTATATATATATATAAAGCCTATTTAATAATAACTTTATATAAGCTTTATATACTTATTACTATAGATAATAGCTACTATAGTAATAGCCTAAGACTACTAAGGTCTTATTAGACTAGATAACTTTCTTCTAATCCTTAAGTAACTAGTAGTAATAAGCTAGACACTAAGAAAGCTTCTCTTGCTTTATTTAAGCTATTAAGCTAGGCTTCTAATATAGCCTTTCTACTAGCTATTATAGATCTAATAAGAGAAGTAAAGCTATAATAGGTAATATAAAGTAATATAGTACAAAGGTAAAGTATAATAGTAGAGTAATAAAACAAGGCAAGTAATAATAAAGAGCTAAATAAATAACATAGGACAAGAGCTAAGTATAAGTATAGGTTATTTATTAAGGTTACCCTTTCTTATAGAAGGAAATAGGTAATAGGATATA
>NW_026851160.1:0-2878 GCF_030913465.1 Colletotrichum navitas
ATAACTTCTTATAGCTATTTTTTTCCTTCTTTTTTTTTCTTTAACCTAAATTAACTATATAGATCTTCTTTTTTTTATTATTATAATTTTTTTTTTATACTTTTACTATATTTACTAGTTTTACTAAATTATTATTATTATATCTAAGTAAAAGTGTATTTTATACTTCTTTTTACTTTATTTTTTTTATAAGCACTATATACCTATAGTGCTTCTTATACTTATTTTATAATTTTATACTAATATTTATATAAAAATTTTAAATACTTACTTACTTTTACTTTTACCTAACTATTACTATATACTTATTTTACTTACTTATTTACTACTTAAGCACTAATATTTTATTTCCTAGATAGTGCCTCTTAAGGGTCCTCTTAAGCCCCCTAAGGGCCTCCCTAAGGGTCCTTTAAAGACTAGCCTTACTACCCCTAAGGGTAGTATAAAGGTATACTTTATACTACTTACTTACTACTCTTATTTATTACTAACTTTATATAGAAGCCTACTAAAAAAAAGACTATATATACTATAAGTATAGTAAAGTATATAATATACCTTATATACTTTATATATACTACCTTTATACTAATAAAGCTACTAAATACTACTTTAACTAAAGTAATATATTTTATTATTATTACTACTTATTTACTACTTACTTTTTTTTAGAGGCTAAAGTATATAATATACTTATTATACTAACAGTAGACACTTATACCTAGGCCTTATATAATCTTTTTTTATATATCTTTAGTACTACTTATACTTTACTTACTTATTACTTAGATCTTTATTTTACTCCTAGGTTATTACTAGGTACTTAACTAGGCTATATATACTTAAAATATATTTACTAAAGATACTCTTAATACTACTACTATAAGTATCTTTTTTACTACTTATCTAATTTATATATACTAATTTATTTTAGCTTTAAACTATATTTTATAATACTAGTAATAATATAGTATATATACTTATAGTAGTATATACTACTAGTAGTATACCTTTAGTGCCTTCTCTTATTACCTTTATTATACCCTTAGTGCTTCTACCTATACCTCTTGTTCTAGCTACCTTTACTATACCCTTAGATATACTTATACTTAGTACTACTAGTACTACTACTACTACTTCTCTCTTTAATAAAAAGTAGACTAACTACCTTATTATAACTATTAAGAATATTACTTTTATAGTAGCTTATATATAATACTTTTTTTTTATTACTTATAAGCTACTTACTTACTACTTATTACTAATATATATATAGTACTACTTTATCCTTTAGTAAAAGTATACCTATACTTTAACTATACTACTACTAAGGCTAAGGCTAAGGCTAATACTAACACTAATAATAAAGAGAATAATAGTACTATACCCTTTAATAGTAATAGCACTAAGTAAGCTACTTACTTATATTATCCTAGGATAGTCTTTTTAGCTTATTACCTATACCTATATATACTCTAGTTACTTATTTTAGCTTTATTTTCTCTTAGTTATAAATACTTTAGCCTATAGGCCTTAGTTATTTAGCCTATAGGCCTTTAATATACTATTATATTACTTTTTTACTTCTTATACTTATTAATAAGTAACTTTATCTTAATATAATACTATAGCTCTTAAGTGTCTTCTTTACTACTATATTTCTTTATTAAATAAAATACTACCTATTATACCTTAGTCCTCTATAGTTAAAGATTTCTTTTACTTTATATAGTAGCCTAGTGTTTATCTTATATAGCTATAGCTACTTAGGCTTTTTATTATCTTTACTTTTAAATAACTTTAGTAAAGATATAAGGAAAATATTATATATATAGTAATAAGTAAAGGTATTAAGTTAGTAAGCTAGGCTATAAGAGCTAACTATAGTAAGTATATAGAAAAGGCCTAGCTACTTATCTATAAGTTTACTACTTAGGCACTTCTACTTTATATTTTTACTAGATAGTAGTACCTAGTCTTTAACTTTAAATCTCTTTAGTGTCCTTTTTTTTTATACACTTATGTCTACTATATACTTACTTTATATAGTATAATCTCTAGATTAGCTCTCTTAGTATAAAGTTATTAAACTTTCTCTTTTACTAAGACATTTATAGCTAGTACTATCTTTACTAAGGAATTAATATATAGGCACTATAAATTAATATATAGGCACTACTCTTATCTAGGCGCTGCTTTCTATACCTCCTATTAGCCTAAATAAATATTATTAGTGTAATTAAATTTTACTAGATCTATATAAGGTTACTACTCCTTTTTACCCTCTTTACTACCTTATTTATCTAAACTTTATTTTAGTTATACTACTACTTACCTACTATAGCTTTATAAGGTATCTTATTATATAAAACCTAACCTATTTACCCTCCTAGTATAAGCTATATCTTTTAAGACCTAGAAGTAACTAATTACTAGGAACTACTACTATTATCTAGTAACCCTTTATTATCCTCTTCCTTAGAGGCTAGCTGTCTTAGCGTTAGCTAATCCTATAGAGTTAGAGACCTTTAGGGGTAGTATAACCTTATTACTAAGGTTCTAGCTAATATCTTATATAATATATAACCTTTTTTATACTATAAACTATATTACCTTAGTCTAAAGCTAATACTTTACTTTATATACTACTTCTTTATAAGAATAATAAAGACTTAGTAGACTACTTTTTTATAACTTTTACTAAAGCCTAGCCTTTTTCTTTTAAATAAATAGTCTTAGTAACCTCTTTATTCTACTATATAGTAGTTTAATACTACCTTTAACCTTATTAAAGAGGCTCTAAGGACTACTTAATAGGCTCTAGGGACTACTTAAATAGCTCTTAGGACTAATTAATAACTTATAGTAGTACTTCTTT
>NW_026851161.1:0-2867 GCF_030913465.1 Colletotrichum navitas
AGTTTAATTTCTAATCTTTAGTAATTAGTTAGTAAGTAGTTACTAATAAGTGTATTAATTAGGCTAGTGTTTCTCTATTATCTATCTTCTAGGCTAATCTTCTCTAGGAGGTTAAAGTTAAATAATTATAAAGAGATTAGCTATAGGCCTTAATTAGGGAAGAAGATAAGGGTAGTTATATTATTAGAATTTAACTTAGTCTTTTAACTAGGTGTTCTAGCTAGGCTGTTCTTATATTTATATAATACCTAAGGTATTACTAAAGGCTTACTAACTAATTACCTAACTTTTATCCTTAGTATTTTACTTATTAACCTAGGGGACTAATATCCTTACACTTTTAGTATTTAACTTTAGTAAATTAATTAATAAAAGCTATATAAGCTACTATTATAACTATTAATTACTTAACTAATTATTAAGTAATTAATAGACTAGTAAGTTAATACTACTATTAACTAAGTATTAACCTTAGCTTATTCCTAGTAAAAACCTTACTATTAGATTACTAACTATAATACTTTAATTACTTTTATTAAGTAAGTTAACTTTAATACTTACCTAATAGTATAATAATAAAATAATAACCTTTGTCTTATTTTTTAACTTTAAGGGTAAAGGACTTACTACTTAACCTTTTATACTTAACTAGGAGCTAGCTATAGCTATAGAGATAAATAACCCTTTAATACTAGATATTAAGTTTAATAATAATAATAAAGCTTTTTTTACTTCTAAGTAGTATATAGTACTTAAAAAGATTATTAAGAAAACTAACACTTATAGTAAAAAACTAGTAAATATTATTAATAGTAATATAATTAAACTAGACTATCTTTAAAAAATAATTAATAAGGATATAAACTTTACTAGACTTTAAGAACTCTAAATAAAGGTAAATAACCTTAGAGCCTTAGCTAATATTATTAGTACCTTTATTAAAACTTAAGATAAGCTTAAACTAAATAATTTATAACTTTTTAATAAAACCCTAAGCCTTCTTAAGGGATTCCTTATTTAAGTTTAAGTATACTACTAATTTTATAATATTAGCTTTAGGAATAAACCTAAGAAAGTTATTTATACTACTTTATTCCTTAGGAAAAAAGTACTTTTATAGTTTAAACCTTACCTAATAGACTATATAATAAATAACTAGACTAGCTTAAAGGCTAAGACCTAGGAAATCTTCTATAAATACTTTAGTTTTAAGAAAGCTTTACTATTACTATTCTAAGATATAGATAAGATCTTATAAGCTAAGTAAAAGCTAGTAGGACTATAATAAACTAAGTTAGTATTAGCTTATATAGCTAAATTTTAATAACTAGTAGCCTAACTTTATATAACTAATAAATCCTTAGTCGTTATATTTTATTAAGGACTTAAGGAAAATATAAAAAACAAGATTATTAAGATCCTTAAGCCTTTAAAAGACTTCTTACTATATATAGAACTAGCTATTAAGATTAATATATAACTCTTTAAATAATATAAAGAAAAAGAAGAAGTATAATAACCTAACGCTAATATAGGTAAAAGGTATACCTAAGGGCTAAAGTAGCCTAGTTAAAATAATAAGATATTATAGTATAGGTATCTAATAGCCTAGATAAATAATAAGTTAAAGTAAAATAACTTCTAAGGAGGATAATATATTAACTATAAAAGTACTTCTTATAGATATTACACTAGACTAATAAATATAAGTATAATATATAAGTAAGACTAATAACTACTATATAACCCTAAGACTATTAAATACTTTAACTATAAGAAGACTAGTTACTATACAAGAGATTATAGATAACTTAAATAACTCTAATATAAGACCTTACTAGAATACACTAAGAAAGCTAATATAGTTACTAAGAAATCCTATATTAATAATTAACCTAGACTACTTACTATAATAATAACTATACTATACACTAAAATAGTAAAGAATAGGTAGAATAATATCCTAAGGAGCTAAAAGTAAAGAATATATCTATAGAGAAAAAGAACCTTAGTAGAGAATAAAAGAACTAGGATATTATTATAGTACTTATAGTAGTATAAGATATAACTTTTTAAAAACTATAAGATATAATTACTATACTTAAGCTTAATATAATTAAAGAGTAACTTAAGGATAAAATAGTAGTAATAAGAAATAACTATAAGTAGACCTTACTTAATAAAACACTACTAAAAAGGAACCTTAAGATTATTACTATAGCTAAGAAATAATAATATTAAATAGTAATAGAAATCTAAGAAACTATTAGCTAAAGAACTAAGGATAAAACTATTATAGTAAGTATAAAGTATACTAGTAAAAACACTTACTAGGTGCTAAGTAAGTATAATATATAAGTACTATAAAGCCTAAACTAAACTTTATAGAACCTATAATAATAAGAGAAAAGTATTTAATAATAGTAATTAATAGATAAGCATAAGGAATTAATATATAGATATAAGCCTTATATAGGTATAAGATATATACTCTTTAATTAGTTTAAAAAAACAGTATATACTTATAAAGGCAGTAAAAGTAAGTATACTAACACTACTATTCTACTATTCTATTCTACTATTAACTAATTAACCTATATAGCTATAAGAAATAGGCTTTATTAGAGGGTTCTTTTTATAGCTATAGGAAATAGACTCTATAAGAAAGGCCTTCTTTATAGCTATAAAAATAACCCCTTAATTAAGCCTATTTCTTATAGCTATAAAGGTTACCCCTCTTGCTAGGCCTATTTCCTATAGCTATAAAGGTTACTGTTGTAATATTAACTATTATAGATAAATATTAGAGTTATTAGGTTAACCCTAATAACTTATTACTAGTAAATTCTTAGATATTTAGCTATAGA
>NW_026851162.1:0-2867 GCF_030913465.1 Colletotrichum navitas
TACTAGGTATAGCTAATAAGCTATAGAGACTACTAGGGCTAAGTATAGACTACTAGAGGTTATATAACTAGGAAAGGGTTTATAGAGAGATTTAAAGGCAAGGCTACAGAGGAAGGCCTTACTATAGTTTTCTTTTCCTCTTTATCTTAGAATCTTTATTCTAGGTAATATAGTTATAAGTTATTTAACCTTAGTTATTATTATTATAACACTATTCTAAGATCTTTTTTTTATTCTCTAAAGATAAAAGATAATATTTTTTTTATATTATTAAGCCTTAACTAATAAGTACCTTTAAACTTTATTTATAATACTATTATATACTAGCTAGTAATATATTTACTAATTAACCTTTTTTTTTTATTAAGAATAACCTAATTTATAAGTACTAGTAGTTCTATTACTTTTAATACTAAGACTTTTACCTTTATAAAAGTCTTACTAGTTAACTACTATAGTACCTTTATAAAAAATAAAAAATAAGACTTTACTAAAGTCTTAGCTTTTAACCTTAACTACCTCCTTAAAAATATTAACACTAAAAACTTCCTTATATTTACTAACTAGGCTACTTATAGCTAATATATTAATAACTTACTTAATAGTATTACTACTTTTCTTTAACTAAGAAATATTAGCCTATTTACTAATAAAAATAAGTATAAAATTACCTAAAAGCTATTTAAAGAGCTTTACTACTATAACCTAACTAACCTTTATAACTAGGTACACTAATAACTTACTATAAGACTTACTTAGTAATACCTAAAGCTTAAACTTAGCTTTATTACTATAGTATATACTAATAACTAAAAAGTTTTATTTACTAAGACTAAAGAACTTATTACTAACTATAAGAAATATATCTTTATAATTACCTTACTAAAAACTAAACTCTAGAAAATAAAAGACACTAACTTTACTTTAAATAATTAAATAAAATACCTAGAGTAATAATAAGCTAATAAGACCTAAGACTATATAGTTTTTAAAGACTTATAATAGTAAGTTACTAGCTTAGAAGCTAAAGGTTTATATACTAACTCCTTTACCCTTTTAATAGCTAGTAATAATACCTACTAGTATAAGAACCTTAAACTCTTAGAAGTCCTTATTTTTACTAGGATTAAGAATAAAAAAGATAGTAAGAACCTAAAGTTTAAGTACTAGCTTTTCTAAATTACTACTTAACTAAAGAATTATACTTACTAAAGTAGTAACTACTATTTTAAATATACCTATAGCTAAGTTAAAAGATATACTATTAACTTTATTTACTTTTTAATTAGTAAAGTTAACTTAATAGTTACTACTATAAAAAATATTTTAGTAAAGCTATAAGCTATCTATATTAGCCTTATAGTTATTAATAATACTAAGTAAAAACTTAATAACTTTATAGTTACCTTTAAAGATATATAAGCTAAGTATACTAAATTTATAAAATATACTAAAGTTAGTAAACTACTTACTAGCTAGTAAAAAAGACATTTTTATAATAAGCTTTTAGTTATTTTTTAGAACACTATTATTTAGTAGTATATTAATACTAGTATAAATTACTAGTAGTATACTAAGTATATAGTAAAAGCTACTTATACTATAGAACCCTTATTAACTTATACTACTACTACTTATACTAGAAAGGTAAGACCTAGATAGTATAATACCTTTATACTTACTACTACTAATACTTTAAAGGCTAATACTACTACTTATTAACCTAACTATAACTAAATACCTATAGTCTTTTACTAACGCCTAGTAAAATTTAATACTTATTTTAGCTATAATAGTATTAACTATATATTATTAAGCAGTGCGTTTAGGGGGTAATTTATATAGTTAAAAGTAGCTTGTTTTTTCTATCTATAGTGCTATAATCTATGTTCCTTAAATATTGCCTTGCTTAGTAGATTTTGCCGCAAGTATCTATATTTAAGAGCAAGGGTTAGATTAATAAGTAATATTGTTCTAGAAAGCAGTGTTAGTTAGTAATATCCTATATAATATACCCCCTTAGGCGTTAGCGTAGGTTACTGTACACCTAGATATAAAGGAAAAATAGTTCTTCTAGTGTAAAAGGGCTAGTTATTATATAATTATAGGCTATTAGCATTAGGTGTTCTTATTAGTAAGGCTACTTACTATAGGGCTAGCCTACGCACTAGTAGATATTTACTTTAAGGCTAAATTTATAGTTACTCTTTTCTTTTTTTCTTTAATAACTATAATAATAATTATAAGTTATATTATTATTTTTATTATAATTAATTACTAACTTATTATCTTTTATATTATTATACTGCTTTACTTAATTACTAATACTCTTTTTTCTTTTAGATGTCTTATAAAACTATTACCTTTAGCAAGGCTTATATATATACCCTTGTAGCTACTATAGGCCCTAAGGCTATAGTAGTCTTACTACTGTATAACTACTATAGTTACTATAAGTGTACCTTGTCTCCTCTTAAGGAGGAAGAAAAGACCTTTAGTAAGTCTACAGGGGAGTAAGAACCCTCTATAGATAAGTCTTATAAGTATTATCTTATTACTAGTTAATTAATTTTAGTGCTAAAGAACAAGTGTAGCTCCTTAAAAGTAACAATAAGTAGTCTCTTTAGAGACTAGCCCTCCTAACTTTAGTTAAGAGGAGCTATATAACTTAGGCCTAGATTTACTTTTAACTAGTATATTACTACTTATTATTACCTAGTTGTTTCTTAATTACTAACTTATTTTATAGATAATAAAGTAGTAGTAGAGTAGTTACCTTTTTACCCTTATATTAATAATAAGGAGAGCCTACTGTTATCTTTTAAGGTTAAAGAGGATTTAAGTAGTAATAATAATACCTTTATAGA
>NW_026851163.1:0-2855 GCF_030913465.1 Colletotrichum navitas
CTTTATTCTAGGTAATATAGTTATAAGATATTTAACCTTAGTTATTACTACTATAATATTATTCTAAGATCTTCTTTTTATTCTCTAAAGATAAAAAATAATATCTCTTTTATACTATTAAGCCTTAACTAATAAGTACCTTAAACCTTATCTATAATACTATTATATACTAGCTAATAATATACTTACTAATTAACTCTTTTTTTTTTATTAAGAATAGCTTAATCTATAAGTACTAGTAGTTCTACTACTTTTAATACTAAGACCTTTACTTTTCTAAAGGTTCTACTAGCTAACTACTATAGTACTTTTATAAAAGATAAAAATAAGACTTTACTAAAGTCTTAGCTTTTAATCTTAATTACCTCCTTAAAATATTAACACTAAAAACTTCCTTATATTTACTAACTAAGCTATTTAAGCTAATATATTAATAACCTAGTTAATAATATTACTACCTTTCTTTAGCTAAAAAATATTAGCTTATTTATTAATAAAAAGAAGTATAAATTTACCTAGAGCTATTTAAAGAGCTTTACTACTATAACTTAACTAACTTCTATAACTAGGTACACTAATAACTTACTATAAGACTTACTTAGTAACACCTAGAGCTTAAACTTAGCTTTATAACTATAGTATAACTAATAACTAAGAAGTTTTATTTACTAAGACTAAAGAACTTATTATTAACTATAAGAAGTATATCTTTATAATTACTTTACTAAAGACTAAACTTTAGAAAATAAAAAATACTAACTTTACTTTAAATAATTAAATAAAACACCTAAAGTAATAATAAGCTAATAAGACCTAAGACTATATAGTTTTGAAAGACCTATAATAGTAAGTTACTAGCTTTAAAGCTAAAGGCTTATATACTAACTTTTTTACCTTCTTAATAGCTAGTAATAATACTTACTATTATAAGAACCTTAAACTTTCTAAAGTCTTATTTTTACTAGGATTAAGGATAAAAAAGATAATAAGAACCTAAAGTTTAAGTACTAGCTTTTCTAAATTACTACTTAACTTAAGAATTATACTTACTAAAGTAGTAACTACTATTTTAAATATACCTATAGCTAAGTTAAAGAATATACTATTAACCTTATTTACTTTTTAATTAGTAAAGTTAATCTAATAGTTACTACTATAAAAGATATCTTAGTAAAGCTATAAGCTATTTATATTAGCCTTATAGTTATTAATAATATTAAATAAAAACTTAATAACCTTATAATTACTTTTAAGAATATATAAGCTAAGTATACTAAATTTATAAAATATACTAAAGTTAGTAAACTATTTACTAGTTAATAAAAAAGACACTTTTATAATAAGCTCTTAGTTACTCTCTAGAATACTATTATTTAGTAGTATATTAATACTAGTATAGATTACTAGTAATATACTAAGTATATAGTAAAAGTTACTTATACTATAGAACTTTTATTAACTTATACTACTACTTCTTATACTAAAGAAGTAAGACCTAGCTAGTATAATACTTTTATATTTACTACTACTAATACTCTAAAGGCTAATACTACTACTTATTAGCCTAACTATAACTAAATACCTATAGCTTTTTACTAACGCCTAGTAAAATCTAATACTTATTTTAGTTATAGTAGTATTAACTATACTATTTATAACTACTTTTACTACTAAAAGGCTACTATAAATAAGGTTAATATTAAGAAGACTATTAAAAAAATCTTAACTAGCTAATAGAAAACTAAGTACCTTAGTAAAATATACTTTTTTACTAAGGTATAGTATATAAGAAGACTATAGAATATTTATTATATTAATAAACCTATAGGACTTTATAAAGAGAAGACCCCTTAAGACTAAACTTATAATAGCCTTTAATAAATATAAAATCTAACTATATACCTTTTTTAATATAGGAGTAAAAGGTTACTTCTTTATATACCCCTAAGTAACTACCTTACTTAAAAAATTCTATAATACTTTCTATAGCCTACTACCTAAGCTTATCTCTACTATAAGATTTAATAGTAAATAATTAAATAATATCTAAGTAGTATAGATAACTAATATATATATTAACTAATATTACTTAATATAAACTTTTCTTTTATAGCTTAATATAGGCTACTATTAGAGATTTAAAAGTGTATTTTATATAGAATTTGTATTTTTTTAAAAATATAAGGCTTTTTAAACTAAGTTATAAATATTTAATTATATAATTAATATATAGTATAGATCTGAAAATTATTACAAGGGTTACCTAATATAGTTTCTATTTTTAGTAACTATATACTAAGATATATTAGTAAATACAACTTGTATTTGTATTATATTTTTTACTTAGCACTATAAAATATATATTAGTGCCTATACTAAAAATAGATTTCTAAAAACTAGTATAGAAAAGCAGGGCTACTTCCTAAAAAGGAAATAAAAATATTAATATATTACGAAAAAAAAGCTTAATTTAAATCTTATTTTACTATATTTTTATATAGCTTATATAAGCCTATATAACTACTAACTCTTTTTTACTATACTATAAAGGTCTTAACACTTATATAGAATCCTTGTATTTTTTTTAGAACTCTAGCTACTATAATATAATCCTAGAATATTAGTAGTTTACTTACTATAAAGTAAACCCTAATATAAAAAACTAATATCTCCTTTAGCCTTTTAATACCCCCTAAGTATTATTACTACTTACTATTATATAAGATATAAAAGACCTTTATACTTTTAATAAAATTAATATTTAGTACTAGATTAATACTAAAAGATAGTAAGCTATTTTTAAAGTTAATTACTAATAATACTAATAGAAAATAAAAGCTAAATAATTACCTTAG
>NW_026851164.1:0-2854 GCF_030913465.1 Colletotrichum navitas
TAAAGAGAAAAGATTATATTAAGTACTAAAGGTAAAAGGCACTAAGGGACTACTAGCTATAGGGCTATAACTAAGAAAACTATTATCTAAGGGTTATATAAAAGTAGAGTTTATAGGAACAGGAGAATTAGGAGAAGGTAAATTAGAAAATAGTTATAATTAACCTTTAACTATGCTATTTATAGACTTCTTTACTTAGTACTATAATACCTCTAATATAACTACTAAAAGATCTACTAGTTCTAGTACTATATGTTAGAACTACACTATATATAACCTTATAAGGCCTATTACTGACCCTTTAGTAATATCTTTATAATTGCCCCCCTTCTAATGCAATGTGTCCTAAGGAGCTTGCACTAGCGCTAGTATCTGTGCGCTAGAGCACAAGGTCATGTAAACCCTAAAGGCCCTAGGCAGCCTGGCGTCTAGCAACAGCTGCTAGACATTGCCTTCCTGCACCTAGTCCCTCTGAGCCTAACGTAGGCTACTTCTTCTTGTGTACTAAGCTAAATTAAACGCCGTAGGCCTATAACCTGACTAGTTGCTAACTAACTGCTAGCCCTTGCCTCTCTAAGGTGGGCCTACATACTACCTAAGAAGTCCTCGGCTGGCGGGAGTCAAACCTAGCCCCTGCCTATAGCCAGAAGACCCACGTAGTACTAGAACAATTGTAATAGGATTAGGTGGTGTGCTAACGCCTAACAATAGACTATTCTAGCAACTGCTAAAAGATCTACTAGTTCTAGCACTATGTGTCAGAACTACACTACACATAACCTTATAAGGCCTATTGCTAACCCTTTAGTAATATCCTTATAATAGTAAATACTCTTTTTATATCTTTACCTTTATAATTAGACTATTTATTATTACCTATTATTTATATAAGTTAATACCTTTTTAACTTTATAATATATAATAAGCTTAATAGTAATAACTTTAGTCTTAATAAGTTATATAGTAATAAAGCTAGTAACCTAATATAAGTAGTTAATAATAGGTTATTAATAAATTTATATAAAGGTAGTAAAAGGTAATATAATAAGGCTAGTAGTAAAAGTAAATAAGTAGTTACTATAGTTAGATTTCTTTACTATCTATTAATAGTTATTTTTTTCTTTATTACTACTTTAATAATAGTACTTTCTTTACTAGTTATAGTAGTAACTTTAACCTTACTACTATTATTAAATTCTTCTTTATTAATTAATATATTATTAAATAACCTTTATATACTATTAAAGTTAATAAATAAGTAATAAAAATACCTTTTTATTTACTTTATCCTTTAACTAACCTTTACTATATAGTTATAAAGTAGCTTTTTAAATTCTTATAAATCTCTCTTATCTCTATTCTATACTAAGTACTACTTATAAAAAAGCTTTTTAAGGTTACTAAATACCTCCTTAATAAAGTTAAAGTTAAGTAAATATAGTAGTAAATATAATAGTTATACACTAGCTAAATTATATACTTTTTAAATATCTTATTAGTAATAAAAGCTAGTGTTATCTATAATAATAACTAACTTTACTATAAAAAAAGTACTATACTTAAGTAAAACCTTCTCTTTTATTTATACTATAAATCTATTACTATTTATTAAGCCTAAGTATATTAATATATTAAATATACTATCTATAGTAAAAGTAAAAAGTATTTAGTATTACTACCTATATTTAAGCTTATCCTTTTAATAAGGTACTAGACTTTTTAGTGCTTAGCTTATTCTTTATACGCCTATATATTTATTAATACCTAACTTATTAATAAATACTAATTACTTTAAGTAGTACCTATAAATAGTATATATCTAGTTATACTATAATACTTTATCCCTTTAGGTAGTAATAATATAAATTAACTTTAAAGTCTAACTAGCTTTATAAAGTTACTAACTAATCCTTAACTTATATACCTCTATATTAAATTGCTTATAAAAGAAATCTTATATTTTTTTAAAAGTAAGGTTATTATAGTAAGTAAAAAGCTTTAATAACTTATATAGTTATTATACTTTTAACTTTATATAGCTTTACTAACTAAAAAAATAAACTACTATATAGTTAGTTACTTTATAATAATAATATTAAATAGGCTTTATATATATATATACTTAATAAAACATAGGGGTAAATTAACTTCTTATTAGGTAACTAAACAGGTCTACTTTACTATTATTGTATAAAGCAGTTATATACTGCTTAAGTATAACTTAAGTTATTCTAGCTAACTAAAAGTATAATCTCCTCTTAACATAACCAAGGGCTAAATAACTAGTCTATGCCCTTTAACCTTAAATTATAAACTATTTATAGTTAACTAACTAGGTATTATATAATTATTAGTATTAATATTCTAACACTTACCTTTCTTCTTTTATAATTATATATACCCTTGTGTTAACTAATTAAATAGTCCTAATTAGTTCTTATAATAACTTTACTTTTAGTAGCCTACTATTATATATAAAGTTATCTAAATAAAAATAAACTCTAAATATACCCTTTCTAAGAGTAAATATAAGGTAATACTTACTAAGCTAATTAAATCTATTCTTTTATATATACCTTACTATTTAGTTATTTTTAAATAGTTACTTGCTTATATAACAAGTGTTTACTTTACCTTTACTTCTTTTTTTACCTTATATTTATGTACCTTCTTTTTTTTTATATAATTAGTAGCCTTAACTCCTCTTATATAAATACCTTCTACCTTTTACCTTCTTTTCCTTTTTTTCTTTTTTCTTCTTTATGCTTTTTTAATAATAATAAATAATATATAAAACTTTACTAGTATAGTAACCTTACTACTTTCTCTTCTTTATTTCTCTTGTATATTAATT
>NW_026851165.1:0-2798 GCF_030913465.1 Colletotrichum navitas
AAGAGGATATTAAGAAGGTTATAAAAGTATTAATAAATATATACTCTAAGGTAGACCTTATTAGTAGTAGACTAGTAAAGCACCTAGGCCTTAAGCTAGCTAAAGCAAGGACACTAACCCTTAAGGTATTTATAGAAGAACTAATACGTTAAGGGAAGGCTTATTAGTTAACCTTCTTCTTAATTAATAATTAAGGTTAACTATAGAAGATTTATTAACTAGTTATTAAAGTAAATAAAGAAGTAGACTTACTTAATATCCTTATATTTAAATAGTCTATAGGCTAGAAAAGTATCTAGATTAATATAGCTACTAATAAGTAGTATTATAAAGTAATCTTTATTACTAAGCCTAAGGTAATTACTTATAATATAGTTAAAAACAAAGAGTAAGTATATATACTTTATATCTTTTATAAGGTTAATAAACTAGTAGAGATAAATATTAGTAACACTAAGGGATAGGTTAATATAGTTAACTATATATATTAGTAGTAATTAATAAATAATAAGGGTAACTATAGTTCTCTATTATATATAAAAAAAAGAAGGATAATTATTATAGGTTAGTTAGTTAAATAACTAACTTATTACTTATAAATCCTTAGAGAATCTATAGCTAAATATCTAAGGATTTACTAGTAATAAGTTATTAAGGTTAACCTAATAACTCTAATATTTATCTATAATAGTTAATATTATAACACTAGTAACTTTCTATAGTGCTAGAAATCCCTTATTATTTATATCTAAAAGAATAGCTAAAAAACATAATAAAAATAAAAAGCTAAAAAGTATTTAATACTTTTTGCTTATATAGCCTATTATATATAAGAAACCTATCTATTTATTTATATCTCTAACTGCCTATTACTAACTAGCTCCTCTAATATATTATTTAGTAATAACTTTATAAATCTATTTACTAGGTTATTACTACTATAAATCTACTATATCTTATAAATCTTATAACGTTTATATAACTAGTAAAAGGCTATAATATCTATTATAAGTTACTTTTTTTTTATAGTACTAAGCTTTATAAGGCACTTATAAAGTAAGTATAAGTTAGTATAAAGTATTATAGGTATTTATAGTAGCTTAAGGTAGTTAGTAATTATTATAAGAGTAATACTAATTATATAGGTAATATTAGCACTAGTAACTATCCTATAGACCTTAGAGGTAAATATACTATATATAACTTTTTTATATTTTATTAAGCTAAAGTAAATAATATTACTAGTTAATTTAAAGCTTTTACTATTAGTAGTAAGTTACTTAATAATTTATTTATTAGTAAAGACTATAATAAAGCTAAGTTAAGAAGTAAGGTTATAGTTATTTATAAATAAGCTATTAATAAATATAAAAAGCTTAGTAGTTATAAGGTTAATTAATAAAAATTATAGGCTATAGTTAAGGTTATTAATTTACTATTTAATTTAGTAGTTTAAAGCTTTAATCTCCTCTACTATAGGTAATTAATATTAAGTAGTAACTAAATAGTTAAAGTAGGCTTTAGGTTAATAAATAAAAGTAATATATACACTATAAGTATATTACTAGATATAATCTTACTAGGTAGTAGGTAATTTCTTATTAATAAGTTAAAGCTTTTTACTTTAGCCTTTCTAATAAAAGGTAAGCTTACTATTAGTAGTAATAGATAATATACTACTATTAAAAGTAATAAAGTTATTAGCTATAAGTAACTACTTAGGTTTTACTATAAAAATAGCCTTCTTAAGCTTTTTCTCTTTATAGGTAGAGAATTTACTATTTATAAGGCTAATTATATTATCTATTTATATACTAATTAATCTAAAGTTACTATTATTAGGTAATAATATTAATAAGCAAAGGTTAAAGGTTAATAAATTTATCTAGAGATTCTCTTTATAATAGTAGTTATAAGTTACCTACTAGTAGGTTTTTACCTTTATAATACTATATAATAGCTTAGTTACTATTATTATTATATTTACTAGGTAGAAATAGTAAATTTATATAAGTAAGTAAATAAGAATAATATAATTTAGTAGTATTACTAATTAGGTATACGCTTAGGTAATATTATATAACTAAAGAAGAAATCTATATTAAAGTAGTAAAAAAGTAAAAGTAAGTATTAATTACTAGGCTATTTACTAAATAGTAAGTAACTATATAAGAATTATTTTTTTACTATTATTTATATAACCTTATATAATAAGCTATAATTTCTTATAAGCTACTTATTTTTACTTTTTACTTTATAGACTATATATAATTTAAATATATAAGTATTACTATAAGATTTTTATTATAAGTAATAATATAAAATATACTATAGTTAATAAGGGCTTTTATTTTTACCTTATTAGATTCTTTAAAGGGTTTACTAGGCGTAGTAATAATCCTTTTCTTATATAGCTTAATAGTAAGTATATAGTCTACCTTTTCCTTTATAGTTAAGAACACTATAGTTATAGTAGATTATATCTCTATAAAGAATATAAGTATTAGGTTTTTTATAAGTAACTATAGTGTTATTATAGTAGTTTATTATTAATAATAATAGTATTATATATTTTCTCTTAGCGTTAAGTATCTTTATAAGGTCTTCTATACTTATATAGTGTACAGAGGATTATCTTTTACTTATATAGAGTAACTAGTAGGTTTATTTAGCGTAAGAAGGTCTAGTTAACCTTTCTCTATATAGTAAGGTTTTACTATAGTAATCCTAAAGTTATATAGGCTATAAAGTAAATTAATAGTATAAGTAGTACTATTATTAGTAATAAAAGTAAAATA
>NW_026851166.1:0-2795 GCF_030913465.1 Colletotrichum navitas
AAGGTCTTACTTATTAAAAAGAATTTCTTAGCTATACTTCTTATAGTTAATATATTTTACTATAAAGATAAGTACCTTAGGGTATAAGGTACTACTAGATTAACTTATTATAAGGTTAGTTATTAAAGTTAATTAGTAGTAATTACTATATAATTTTTATAGTAGTAATTAAGTAGTAATTTTCTTTTTAATATAACTTATATTTATAAGTCTAAATAGTACTAAGTTATTTTTATATATATAAGGTAAATAAAGATAATTTCTAAAGAAGTAAATATAAAAATAAAAGAAAAGTTAAATAAGGTAGTAATTATTACTACTTAAGTATTTTTTCTTAATAGTACTATAGTTAGTATAAAAGAGGTTCTTACTTATTAAAAAGGTTCTAATAGTATAATAAATACTATAGTATTTCTTATAAAAGTAAAGTAGCCTTAATAATACTTAACTTAGTTAGTAGTCTACTAGGTTATAGTAGGCTAAGTAAACTCCTATAATAGTAAGCTTTATTAATAACTAGTTATTAGTAATAATTAACTATTAATTAATATTAGTTTTTTACTAGTTAATTAATAAGAATCCTATATCTTATAATATTATAAAGGTTAAGAAAAGGTAGTTAATTATTATTATTAATAGTTATTATTAAGCAGTGCGTTTAGGGGGTAATTTATATAGTTAAGAGTAGCTTGTTTCTTCTATCTATAGTACTATAATCTATATTCCTTAAATATTGCCTTGCTTAGTGGATTCTGCTGCAAGTATCTATATTCAGGAGCAAGGGTTAGATTAATAAGCAACGTTGTTCTAGAGAGCAGTGTTAGTTAGTAATATCCTATGTAATATACCCCCTTAGGCGTTAGCGTAGGTTACTATACGCCTAAATATAAAGGAAAAATAGTTCTTTTAGCATAAAAAGGCTAGTTATTATATAATTATAGGCTACTAGTATTAGGTGTTCCTATTAGTAAGGCTACTTACTATAAGGCTAGCCTATACGCTAATAAATATTTACCTTAAGGCTAAATTTATAGTTACTTTTTTCTCTTTTTCTTTAATAACTAAAATAATAATTATAAGTTATATTATTATTTTTTATTATAATTAATTACTAACTTATTATTCTTTTTTATTACTATACTACTTTACTTAATTACTAATACTTCTTTTCTTTTTAGATATCTTATAAAACTATTACTTTTAGTAAGGCTTATATATATACCCTTATAGCTACTATAGGCCCTAAGGCTATAGTAGTCTTACTACTATACAACTACTATAGTTACTATAAGTGTACCTTGTCTCCTCTTAAAGAGGAAAAGAAGACCTTTAGTAGGTCTATAAGGAAGTAAGAACCCCTTATAGATAGGTCTTATAAGTATTATCTTGTCGCTAGTTAATTAATTTTAGTACTAAAAAATAAGTATAGCTTCTTAAAAGTAATAACAAGTAGTCTCTCTAAAGACTAGCCCTTTTAACTTTAGTTAAAAGAAGCTATATAACTTAGGCCTAGATTTACCTTTAACTAGTATATTACTACTTATTATTACCTAGTTATTTCTTAATTACTAACTTATTTTATAGATAATAAAGCAGTAGTAAAGTAGTTACCTTTTTACCCTTATATTAATAATAAAGAGAGCTTACTACTATCTCCTAAGGTTAAAGAGGATTTAGGTAGTAATAATAATACCTTTATAAAGGCACTAGAGTACTAGGAGGGTATAGTAAAAAGACCTACTATTATTAGCCTTTATAAGTGTTACTTAAGGAGTACACTTATAAGTTAATCTAATAGTAAGTGTCTCTTAAGTCTTAGCCTTAAATATTACTAATATATTATATATTAGTATATATATACTACTTACCCCTAAGGTTATTAGCCTAGCTAATATTTTCTTATATACTTTAAGTAGTAAAAGGGCCTTATATAAAGTAAGTTACTTTTTATTTATATAATATTTACTTCTACTTATATATCTTTATTTTAGGTAATTATAGCTATATAGTTATATATATAGGTAGTCTTGCCCTAAACCCTAAAGAAAGGGAGGGCTACTTTACCTATAACTATCTCCTTTAACAAAGACAAGGAGGAGAAGGACAAGGAGAAGGAGAAGTAAGAGGAGAAAAAGGAGGAGAAAAAGGTATATAATAAAGTAGGTAGCCTTAAGGATCCCTTTATAAAGGCTATTACCCTAAGTGCTCCTCTAGCTTCTCTATTAGTCCTTATGTACATTATAGTGTCTTCTTTAGTGCTATTTATATATAGGCTAACCTTAATAGCTTTATTAGTAAGCTCCCTCTTATATAAAGAACTTACTCTATATTTTATTATCTCTTAGATAACTATATAGATGCCCTCCTTTATTAATAATAGGCTCCTTAGCCCTTAGGGCTATTTTTACCTTTTAGAACATTAGGCTTCTTAGCCTATAGGCTATTTTTAATTTTTACTTTAGCTTAGGCCCCTTAGCCTTAGGCTATTATTTAATTTTAGAGAAGTTTTTACTTTTACCTTTACTATTATTATTAATTAGGTCTTTGTTTTTCTTATCTTACTGTATACTATATATCTTATAAGTTAAAAGTACTCTAAAGTGCTTAAATTTAGCTTATAGGAGATTCTTAGTAAGTCTATCTACTAGTATCTTGTTTATTAGTAAATATATAATATTAACTTTGCCTTTTATATAGACCTCTTATAGCTATATATTCTAAATATTAATATAGTAAAGTTATATTATAATCTTCTCTTTTTTCCTTATAACTAAGTAAATTATCTATTAGTTTTA
>NW_026851167.1:0-2775 GCF_030913465.1 Colletotrichum navitas
TAATACTAATACTATTACTTCTTTATATATATATATAAAAGTAGTTATATTATTATTTACTCTTAGTTACTTAGTCACTAATACTAGAATTTCTAATATTATTACTATAAAAAGTATTTAGAATAATATTAGTAATATAGTATTCTTTTACTTCTTTAATATTATAATTTAAAACCTTATTTACACTACTTTCTTCCTAGTTATAATAATTATAACTAATACTATACTCTATAGTATTACGATATAGTTAGTTATTAATAGTTACTTATTATATAGTTAGTTATTATATAGTTAGCTATTTAAAGCTATTTATTATATAGTTAGTTATTATATAGTTATTTATTATATAGTTAGGTATTAAAAGCTATCTATTATATAGTTAGTTATTATATAGTTAGTTATTATATAGTTAGTTATTATATAGTTAGTTATTATATAGTTAGTTATTATATAGCTATCTATTATATAGTTAGTTATTATATAGTTATTTATTATATAGTTAGGTATTAAAAGCTATCTATTATATAGTTAGTTATTATATAGTTAGTTATTATATAGTTAGTTATTATATAGTTAGTTATTATATAGTTAGTTATTATATAGTTATTTATTATATAGTTAGGTATTAAAAGCTATTTATTATATAGTTAGTTATAATATAGTTAGTTATTATATAGTGAGTTATTATATAGTTATTTATTATATAGTTAGGTATTAAAAGCTATTTATTATATAGTTAGTTATAATATAGTTAGTTATTATATAGTAAGTTATTATATAGTTAGGTCTTAATAGTTAGTTATTATATAGTTAGTTATTATATAGTTAGTTATAATATAGTTAGTTATTATATAGTTAGTTATTATATAGTTAGTTGTAATATAGTTAGTTATTATATAGTTAGTTATTATATAGTTAGTTATTATATAGTTAGTTATTATATAGTTAGTTATTATATAGTTAGGTATTAAAAGCTATTTATTATATAGTTAGTTATTATATAGTTAGTTATTATATAGTTAGTTATTATATAGTTAGTTATTATATAGTTAGTTATTATATAGCTATCTATTATATAGTTAGTTATTATATAGTGAGTTATTATATAGTTAGGTCTTAATAGTTAGTTATTATATAGTTAGTTATTATATAGTTAGTTATAACATAGTTAGTTATTATATAGTTAGTTATTATATAGTTAGTTATAATATAGTTAGTTATTATATAGTTAGCTATTTAAAGCTATTCATTATATAGTTAGTTATTATATAGTTATTTATTATATAGTTAGGTATTAAAAGCTATCTATTATATAGTTAGTTATTATATAGTTAGTTATTATATAGTTAGTTATTATATAGTTAGTTATTATATAGCTATCTATTATATAGTTAGTTATTATATAGTGAGTTATTATATAGTTAGGTCTTAATAGTTAGTTATTATATAGTTAGTTATTATATAGTTAGTTATAAATAGTTAGTTATTATATAGTTAGTTATTATATAGTTAGTTATTATATAGTTAGTTATTATATAGTTATTTATTATATAGTTAGGTATTAAAAGCTATTTATTATATAGTTAGTTATAATATAGTTAGTTATTATATAGTTAGTTATTATATAGTTAGGTCTTAATAGTTAGTTATTATATAGTTAGTTATTATATAGTTAGGTATTAAAAGCTATTTATTATATAGTTAGTTGTAATATAGTTAGTTATTATATAGTTATTTATTATATAGTTAGGTATTAAAAGCTATTTATTATATACTTAGTTATTATATAGTTAAGTATTAAAAGTTATTTATTATATTATTATTTATTATATAGTTAGGTCTTAATAGTTAGTTATTATATAGTTAGTTATTATATAGTTAGTTAGTATATATTTAGTTATTAATAGTAACTTTAGTATAGTTATAGTATGTTAATATATTATACTTTAAGTAATATATAGTTATTTTATCTTTATTACTTATATAGTAGTAAATACTTATAAATAATACTTAATAAACTTTACTAAATCTTAGTTTTTAAGTATACTATATTTTAAATAAAATATATAAATAATACTATACTATAAAAGAAGGTTAATAGTACTATATATAATTAATTTACTAGTTTTTAATTATTTTTATTTTTTATATTGTATAGTTGTATATTATATAAAATATAATACAGATACAATATAATACAAATATAAATACATGTATTGTCTTTCTTATATAATATAATATAAATACATGTATTATATTTATATTATATTGTATTATATTTGTATTATATTTTTGTATTGTATTGTATTTTGTATTTTTTTTAAACTCTCTGTTAATATCCCTCTTTATAATATTTATAGTGTTAGGCATAATAGTATAACTAGGCGTCTAACTAATACCTATAAATAGTATATACTAGGATTCTTTTATACTATAAGCTCTAAATTTAATTAAGGTAATAATTTTCTTATTATTAAGAGGTTTTTTTTCTATAGGGTACTAGTAGTATTATATAGATTTAAGGAATATTAAACTATATCTTAATTAATAGTGTTATCTATATATATCTATTATCTTATTAGTCTAAATTAGGCCTAAAGATAATAGTATAATTTATCTATAGCTTTATCTCCTAGAGGTAAATACTATTTAGTAGTAAGAACTAGGTTAAACTAATAAAGAAATAAAGTAGTATACTCTTTTACTAGTAGATACCTATTAACACTATTAGCTTTAGTATAGTAATAAGCGCTATAATTAAAAGGAGTAATAATA
>NW_026851168.1:0-2761 GCF_030913465.1 Colletotrichum navitas
ATAACTATTCTACCTTTTATAGTTTATAGGCTATATAGTTTATCTTTTAATTACTATACTATTTCTAGCTAATTTACTATTCTTAGTAATATTAGGTTTACTTATACTTTATTATTTACTATAGTGTAAATAATTTAACCTTTAATTTTAATATCTAATATAAATAGTTATTATTATTACTTATTATTATTAAGTATAAGGACTTTTTGTCCTTTGTTGTCTATAGTCCCTTTATAGGTAATATATCTTGTTTTTTAACTATTCTTAGAAAGGTCTAGCCTTTTCTTCTAGGTCCTCTATACCTTAGCTTTTTCTATATAGTAGTATTTATATTTATTATAAAAGTATTCTAACTAGTGTTAAGTCTTACTATATATATAAGGCATAAGGTACTTTAGGCTTAGCTTAAAGTAAATAGTTTATTATCTATACTCTTTAACCTTCTAGGTATAAAGGTCCTTCTTAAGTTAGTACTTAGTTACTAGTTTATTATAAAGTTTATAAAGGTAAAAAGTATATAATTCTTTTTTTTCTCTATATTTTATATATTTATTATAGATATAATTAGCCTAGAATATCTTATAGTATAGTAGGTGTTTTAGGTTTAAATATTTATAGTCTCTAAATATAGATTCTTTATTATATAAGATAATAGGTTCTCCTTTAATATCTATATCTTAGGTCGTATAGAATAAGAGTTCTTGTTTATTTATATCCTTTAGTACTTTATAAAATAAGAGACTAAAAGTATTATTACCTTATACTATAAGGTTATTATAAGTTTATAGAATAAAGGTTTTATCTAAGGTATTATCTAGTGTACTTTTAATAAAAGATAATAATAATAGTAAGCTATATATCTATTCCCTAATTCTATAGTTCTAAATCTTAGGGAGGTTAGACTTAGTAATATTATTTTAGCTAATCTCTATTAGTTATTTAGTAGCCCTTTATTTTATCTTACTAAAAGAAATAAACTTATCTAAAGAAAGTTCTTTAGTAATTTCTCTTTTATTAAAGCTAGTTCCTTATACCCTAATAGTATCTTAAGGGGTTAGTTCCTAAGTAGTAAGTTATAAAGGTAAAAACTAAGTTATCTTCTTCTTTTTACCTACTATAACTATTTTAATAGACTATACGCCTAGCTTAGCTACTTTAGTTATAGTTCTTAGGATGTCTTATTCTAGCTAAAGTTACTTTTAGTAGTTCCCTTATACTTAGATTTATATTTATAGTTATTCTTTAATAAAGTTTAGTATATCTTTTATATATAGTTATTTAAGTTTTTTTTATACTATATCTTAGGCTTAGATTAGTTCTAAGATAAGTTACTAGTTATATTATTCTAAAGCTTAT
Source organism: Colletotrichum navitas (assembly GCF_030913465.1). Lineage (NCBI taxonomy): Eukaryota > Fungi > Ascomycota > Sordariomycetes > Glomerellales > Glomerellaceae > Colletotrichum > Colletotrichum navitas. Next base: position 1,357 of record NW_026851168.1, read on the forward strand.
TCTTAAGTAATCTATTGTTTTTTTATAATAGTAATAGTCCTAGTAAAAGTATTCTAAAATTCTTTTATTTATATAGTTTTAGTAAGTTCTAGTATATCTTCTAAGTCTAGAGGTTATTATTTTACTACTTTATAACTTTAAAGGGTTATATAGAGCTAGGGGTACACCTTAGTTAGTAAAAAGAAGTTTTCTTAGTTCTTTTTCTTTACTTTAGCTTATTATTAAATACTTTTCTCTTATTATTATAGGTTCTATAAGGTTTAGTTTAGGCTTTATTATACTTATTTATTATACTTACTTAGTACTTAGTAAGTGTTTCTACTAGTATACCTTATTATTAGTTTTTACTAGTTAGTTAATAAGGGATCCTTATCTTATAATATTATAAAGGTTAAAAAAAGTAGTTAATTATTAGTTATTAATTAACTAATTATAAAGTAAAGTAAAAGTATAAGTGTAGTATTACCCTTGCGTATAAACAAAGGTAAAGGATACTACTAGTAGGCAGTATATTATATAATATACTTTCTCTAGCTATATTACTTATATACTAACACTAGTAACTTTCTTATATAGTAAAAGTCACTAGTGCTCTTTTTTCTCTTAAAAAGCCTAAAAATATAATAAAAACAAGAAAAGTAAAAGTATTATACTTTTTATAGTTATATACTACTATAAATTTATTTATATATTGCCTAGTAAAGGTAAGGTTATACTATTTTATTTAGGTATATTTCTCTTTAGCTATAGCTATTAAAGGTATATACTTGTATTAAATTAATTTAACTACTATTAATCTATATAGTTTATATAACCTATTTTCTTCTTTAAGTGCTTATTATCTTATATCTTATTATTTTTATTTTTTTTTATTATATTTATATAACCTATCTCTTTATCTATATCTTTACTTTATTATAAGAGATAAGGCTCTTAAGTGCTTAGTTTAGTAAGGACTTTATAAACCTATTAGTAAGGTTATTATTACTATAGATCTATTATACTTTAAAGAGCTTATATTACTTATATAATTATTATAGTACTATAATATTAATTATTAAGCGCTTCTTATATATAGTACCTAACTTTACTAGGTACTTATATAGTAAGTATAAGTTAGTATAAGTAATAGTAAGAATTAATAGGTTACTAAGCTTATTTACTATTATTATAATAGTTATAAAAAGAGTATATACTATATTAACGCCTATAACTATACTATAGACTTCTAATATAAAAATATATTATATTATCTATTTAGATTTAGTTAATAAAAAATAAAGAATATTACTATAAAAAGTAAACTTACTTTACTAGTTATTAACCTCTTTATTAGTAAAAAAGATAATAAATTCTAACTATAAAGTTAAGTTATAATTATTAATAAAGGATCTATTAATAAATA
>NW_026851169.1:0-2730 GCF_030913465.1 Colletotrichum navitas
AAAAACACACCCTTAATAAGTACCCCTAAGTCCTAGTGTTCCCTAGACAAGGAACTTAAGGATATTATAGAGATTAATAATAGATCTATTCTACTTAATCTAAGATTTAATAAAGACAGCAAGGTATCTTTACTATAGATTAATACCGTATAATTTAAGGGATAATTAAGAGAAACACTAAATATAACTAGTAACTTATTAAAGTTATTAACAGTAATATAGCTAAACTAGAGCACTTAGAGAAAGCTATTCCTAAGGAACCCCTAGCTAAGATACAAGAACTTAAGGAGACTATTAAAACCCTCTAAGGTGCTACTAATATTATATAGACCTTAGTTAATAGTTAGGACAAGCTTAGACTTAATAATCTATAGCTGTTTAATAGAACCCTAGGACACTTAAAAGATTCCTTACTTAAGTCTAAGCCTACTATTAGTTCTATAACGTTAGCTTTAGGGATAAACCTAAGAAAGTTATCTATACTGCCTTATTCCTTAAAAAAAAGCACTAGCCTAGTTTAAACCTTACCTAATAGACTATATAATAAATAACTAGGTAGGCTTAAAGACAGAAACCTAAGAGATCTTTTATAAATACTCTAGGTTTAAGAAAGCACTGCTATTACTTTTCTAAGACCTTAACAAGAAGTAATAAGCTAAGCAAGAACTGTCTAACCTAAGATAGACCAAGGCTGCTTTACACTACGTAGCTAAATTCTAAAGACTTACTGCTAGACTTAATATTACTTAAGAATCCTTAATTTTTATGTTTTACTAAGGACTTAAGGAGGATATTAAAAATAAACTAGTTAAAATTATAAATCTCCCTAAAGATTTCTTATTATATATTAAGCTTGCTATTAAAATTAATACTTAACTATATAAGTAGTAATAGGAGAGAGAAGAAACTAGATAACCTAATATAAACATAGGCAAAAAGTACACCTAAGGGCTAAAGCTACTAGGCTAATAAAATAAAATATCTAATAGATAATAAAGACCTTGTAATAACTAGATAAGCACCTCTTAGGGACACTATACTAGACTAATAGATGTAAGCATAGTATATAAGTAAGATTAATAACTACTATATAACCCTAAGACTATTAAGTACTTTAACTATAAAAAGACTAGTTACTATACATAAGACTATAAGTAACCTAAATAACTTTAATATAAAACCTTACTAAAGTATACTAAGAAAGCTAATATAGCTACTAAGGAAGTCCTTTATTAACAACTAATATAGATAGCCTACTATAATAATAACTATACTATATATTAAGATAGTAAAGAATAAGTAGGATAGTACCTTAAAGAACTAAAAGCAAAGAATATATCTATAAGAAGAAAGAGTAAGACCTTTAATAAAAAGAAAAGAACTAAAACATTATTATAGCTCTTATAGTAACCTAAGATATAACCCTTTAGAAACTACAAGATATACTTAATATACTTAAACTTAATATAATTAAAGAACGCCTAGGAAAGAGAACAGTAGTAATAGAGAACGCCTACTAATAGGTAATACTTAATAATACTCTACTAAAAAGAAACCTTAAGATTATTACTATAGTTAAAAGTAATAACACCTAATAACAAAAGTAGTCTAAGAGGCTATTAATAGAAGAACTAAGGATAGAACTATTATAATAAACACTAAGTACACTAGTAAAATACTTGCTAAGTACTAAGTAAAATAATAAACAGTGCTATAGAACCTTACTAACACTATAAAACCTATAATAAAAGAAAGAATATTTAGTAATAAATTAAAGCAAAAAAAAGAACTAAGGAAACTTCTTGTTGCTAACTAGAATATACTCTTAACTTTATATAACCCTTTAAAGTTATAAAGTAATAGAACTATAACCTCTAGACCTAGAAGAAGTGCTAGAACTTACTAAGACTATATAAATAAAAGGATTCTAAAATACTTCTACTAGAACTATTACTGTTACTAGAAAACAATAAGTTACCTAAGAATAAGCTTTAGAAAATATAACTAATAACTTATCTTAAAACTAATCTAAGCCTAAGATATAGCAAAGAGAAGCTTAAGTAACTATATATATAAGGCATATTAAACTTTATTAAGGAATAACTATATATATAAATCTAAGCCTAAGGGAACTACTAGAAGTAACTGCTACTAGAATAAGATATCCTAGGGATATAAATAAAATAACTAAGCTAGGTATATAATCTATTAAAGTTATAGCAGTAAGAAAAAAGAAGAAGACCTAGTTTTTACCCCTATAACTTACTATTTAAGAACTAACCCCTTAAGACACTATTAAAATATAGGGAACTAGTTCTAATAAAGAAAAACCTACTAATAAACTCTCCTTAGATAAGTTTATCTCCTTTAGTAAAATAGAACAAAAAGCTACTAAGCAACTAGTAAAAATTAGCTGTAATAATCTTACTAATCCTAATCCCCTAAGATCTAGAACTAAAGAATTAGGAAATAGACATATAGCTTACTATTATCCTTATCCCCTATTAAAAGTATATTTAACTATAATTTAGATAAACTACTTACTTTATAAGCCCCTAATAACCTTATAATATAAGGCAACAATAGCTTTAGCCTTATATTCTATAAAGTACTAAAGGATATAAATAAACAAGAACTCCTGTTCTATAGGACCTAAGATATAGATATTAAAGGAGAACCTATTATCCTACACAACAAAGAACCTATATTTAAAGATTATAAACACTTAGA
>NW_026851170.1:0-2727 GCF_030913465.1 Colletotrichum navitas
CCTTAACGTACAAAAGGGTAAAATAACTAATATAAAGGAGTATAAAGAAGGATAAGAAAAGTAAAGTTATTAAAGTAAAGGTTAGTAATAGTGGTAGTAACTAGAGGTATAGTAGATCTAGCTAGATAGGTTAGTCTAGCGTAGGCCAGCGGGGGCAGCAGCAAAAAAATCTGCTAGTAGGCGTATATTAGCGGCTAGGCTAGTAAAGGGATACCTCTAATTAGTTACCTTTAAGATAACTAATTAAATAGCTCTTAACAGCAATTTAGCGTATTTGCCTCTCATTATGAATTTAACGGCAGCAGAGGGTTAATTACCTATGGTATTACAACTAGTTATGCTACTACTTGACACAGTTAAATAGGTGATAGATTTAATAACTAACTAAGAGCTAGAGCTACAGCTAGCAACGGCCGGTCTTATAGACTGGCGACAGGTGGGGCCCAGTGGGGCACCAGCTGTCGGCAGGATATTAGCCTAACTAATAGATCTATTAGCAAGGCCAAGAAAGTAGATCCAAAGGTCGGCCGTATATTGTCCTATAACAATTTTAGTATATATAAAATACTTTTACTATTAAATATCTAGTCTAAGTATAATTAGGTCTTTTTAGTAAAAGAAAGTAAAGATTTAATAATATTTACTACTTTATTTAGCTTACTTTATATATATACCTTACTATAAGAAGCTACTAACTTATTAGCCTAGTTTATATAAATTATAATAAAAATCCTTTATAACTTTATTTTTTACTATTACTAAGCTTTTCTTAATAATATTATTATTAAAAGGCTAATAATAACTTATAATAATAAGTGCCTCTTTAATTAGCTCTTAATTTAATACTATATCTATAAGTATTTTTAGAATATTAACTAGGTGTTATTAAATATTAAGCTTACTAGTTATACTATAGCTATAAAGAAGTCCTAGTAGCTATAAAAAATAGCTATAGTTATAGGCTATCTCTATAGTTCTAGTAGGCATAGGCCTAATTAGGCTAATATTATTAAGATTCTAAAGTAAAAAAAAATACTTTAGCCTTATAAAAGTTTAATTCTTTATTAGTATAACTAGCTTTTATAAGATCTAGATTAAAAAGTATTTAAAAATTACTATTCTTTTCTAGAAGCTTATAAAGAAGAATATAGTATTTTAGTAAAGGCCTAATTAGGTAAATACTATAAGTATTTTAAAGAAAAAGCTTACTTTAGTACTTATTCTAATCTTTATTAATTATAGTAGTATAGTAAAGTAACTTATTATTAAAACTAATATATTTTTTATAGGCTAAAAAGCTTACCTTAGCTAGGTAAAAAATAATAAGTAAGTAGTTATAAGATATAAAAGTAGTATTTAGTAAAGTACTAAGCTTAAGTATAACTCTAGTAAGCTTAAGTTATAAGTAGTCCTTATAGTACTAAAGAAGCTTTATAACTATATTTATAAGGTAAAGTTTTTTCTAGAAACTAATACCTAAGTCTTAGTTACCTAGCTAAATAGTAGTACTTATAACCTTTCTAAAGCCCTAATTATAAAATAAATTACTTAAATTTAACTTTTTAACTTTAAAGTAAAGTATATTCTAAGAATAAAGAATATAATTATAAATACTTTATTAAGGAAGCCTCTAAGGTAATTAAACTTAGATAATTATAAGATCTTTAATTAAGTTAAAGACTTTATTAATTTTAACTTTTACTTTATCTTTATTTATATAGTCTATACTTCTTTAGCTTTAAATATTTTAAAGTCCTTTTACTTTTTTACTATCTTTAATATATAGCTTTACTTTAATTAGTTTTAGTTTAACTAAACTAGGTAAATAGTGTTCTATTTAAAAACCTTACTTTACCTAGATAGTATTTTAGTAAAAGACTTTAAGAAGTTTAAAATAAAAGTATAGTAGTATATAGTAAAAGATAAATACTTTTATATAAGACTAACTAAGAAGTACCTAGTACCTTAGTAACTTATTAATAACCTAAAAATCTAAGACTACCTAATTAAGTATACCTATATTAAATTAGGACACTAGAGATATAATATAATATTCTATTACCTTATATTATCCTATATCTAGAAAAATATATACTACTATATTTAAGTAAATATTATAACTTATTAGCTTTACTAATAGGCTAGGTTAGCCTATATAAATAACTAGTATATTAGAATAATACTAAAAGAAATACTATTTATAAAGATATTAAAACTAAGTAGGATATTAATGTATAAGGCAGTAGGATAGCTAGCATATACGTAACTAATCTAAATAACCCTGCCTAAAGGTCTTGTCGCTAGTGCACCCTAAGCGCCTATAAACATAAAGGTGACTTACTAACCTTTATCTAAGAAGATAACAACGTTAATTAATAGACCTTAGTCTAATTAGGGCTACAGTTTATTAATTAAACGTCTATCTCTAGTTAGCAGTTAAACTTAGTTAGTAATACTATTATTACTAAGTAGTATAGAACTATATATAAAAGGTCTTGTTGTTTAGTTATATAGTTATAAGGTAGGCAGAGTACTTAATTAGGCTAAAAAGGCCTAATTAAGCGTATAAGATTAAAAGAATATCTAGGATTAGTTATATTACTATAATAATAAAGTTATAGTTAAAGGTAGAGGTTAACTTATAGGTATTAAATTCTATATTTTATTTATCTTGTTAGTCTTAATTAGTATTTAATGTCCTAATTAGGATAATTAAGGCTTTACTAG